>NC_053023.1:528636447-528835755 GCF_003073215.2 Triticum urartu | reverse complement strand
ATGTATCTCTTTCCATTATGTATTACATGGGTTGTGTGAAGATTACCTCACTTGCGACATATGCCTTCAATGCGATTATGTCTCTAAGTTGTGCCTCGACACATGGGAGCTATAGTCGCATCGAGGGCGTTACAAGGTGGTATCAGAGCCTTCCCCGACCTTAGGAGCCCCATTGCTTGATCGTTTTTAGCAGCCGAGTTGTGTCTAGAAAAATGTTTTGAGTCATTTAGGAATTATATATCGGAGAGTTTAGGAATTCTTTTTTACTTCCCAGTCTCCTCATCGCTCTGGTAAGGCATCCTGACGTAGAGTTTTGACTCTTCTCTTCTCAAATTTCACTAAAAAAATTTTAGGATCACGCGGGTATCTTGGAATCGTTTCGATGGTTTTGTGACGAGAACATTGTCTTGGTGCCTCATGTCAGGGGTTTATTGGAAGTGTCCCGGCGAGTTGAGCTCTGAGGTGTTGTCATCATAATTTTATCGTTGCAGTTCTGGAATACCTGAGTTTAGTACGCCGACATCGAAAATCTCTTTTATGCAGTTCGTTGGTGAGATAACCTCGACGCCACCCAGTACTGGGGCGGGAGTTCGGGATTATCGCCATAACTCGTATAACGGATGCTTTTCGAAGGTTGAGGTAGATGATTTCTGAAGGTTTTTTGGTTATGTGTTGAAGGATGGATACGGCTGGATGTAGGATTTGTTAGTTTTGGGTGACATATTATGCTTCCCCTGTATCCCCAACACCTGATTGCATAACCGGAAAATTTCGGGAGTTTATAAGTGGGAATTCAAGTAGCTCTTAGGATATCTTTCCGACGGATGTATGATATGAAATTGGGGTTCGACGTCTAGTGGTCCGCCTATTCATGGTCGGTTTTACAGTGGTCTCGTTGTGTCTTAAAGAGTCCTTGGCTATGACGACTCGGGGACGCTTCGTATGTCATGTGCACTGCCTTGTACATGATGGTGTTGTACGATCGAGCCCGTGTAGGCCCCACCACAAAAACTTTGGATGAAATCTCTATCATATGTTTATTCTGGCTTATTCTGCAAGCTAACCCTTTGTTTTGTTTTGAGTTGTGGTATTCGAGTTGCTTCGAAGTCAAGTGTTTATTCCATACCTTCCCCAAATGGTGTTCTCATACTCCGATGTGGATACCAATCCTCCTTGATAATCGAGATTGTTATGCCAATCTTGTTCAACCGGTGTGCTTCTCTTCAAGTGGATCTGATCATTTCAATATCTGCAAGATCAACTCAAGTCTTCTCAACGGCGTTCGTTTCATCCATCTCCAGTTGCCTTTGTTTTCCCACCCTCCCTCCCTTTGTTTCTTCGAGGACCCAGATTTCTTTATCAAGTATCCTTTTATTCTTGTGAAGTCTCGCCATTCTTTTCCATCAATATTCTTATCCGGTGATTCTCATGAAGATCGTAACGGAGCTTCAAGTTATCATTCTTTATCTCTTCTCTTCTCCGGTGGTTTCAAGTCAAGCTTTGTTGATCATATCCTTTCCTCGTTTCAATGTTTTCTCATGCCGGTGCACATCACATTTAGTCATTTCTTGCTATTCTTTTGTTCCGGAATGCTAAAGATATCTCAGAAGATTCGTGTTTCCGCTCTTAATCCGTTCAACCTATTTCGAGGATGTTATCTCATTCTAGTCATTTAATTCAACCGGTGCAACCTCTCTTTTAGATTGTTTAACGGTGTTTTCTTTTGAGTGGGCCTTAACCCACAGGTCTTTTCCCAGGATCTTACCTGACTCTTCTTATTTTCCCGGAGTTATTCTCAAATTCTTTTCAAAGTTTGACGTAAGAATGAATTATCATCAGTCAAATGTATTTCTCCAAGATCTTTCAAATTCTTTTCATCGTTGGCTCAACCTTTCCATTCTTCATCCCGAAGTGCCTCAACAATTCTTGGTGGTGTTTCTCATCGTCATTCTCGGAGATTTGAAGACCGAAGAAGAATTTTCCTCCATATCTTGCTCCATTCTCTTCAAGATTCGTGATTCTAACTTGTTGCCATCCTCTCATAGTTGTTTTTGGATTGCGAGAATTCTTTTCAACTATCCGGAGCTAATTCAAGAGTCTTCTCAATTTGTTATCCAGAGTCCATCAATTCAGGTGTATTCTTTCTCAGCTTTCAGTTATCATTCTCCAATCTTACCGGCGCTTCATTTAAGTGATCTTTAATCGGCTCGTGATCTCTTCGTTCTCATGTATCTAAATTCTCTCAAGAATCTTCGTTCATTTGCTAAATTCTTCCCGGTGTTTCTTTATCTTTACTCCGTTCATTTCCAATTCTTACGGTAGTTCGTTCAATATTTCTCTTCCGTATCAATTTATTCGTGGTTTCAATTCTACCGGTGGTTTGTTGAAGACCTTCTCAAGTTTGATATATCTCTTTTAATCCTTTCTACGAGAATAAGTAGTATGCCAAATCCATTGTTTGTCATCAATTTAATTGGTGAGGAATAAGCATAATGTAATTCTTATTCTTGTTTCATCGAGTTTGCTCAATTCCTGTTTTTCTGGAGTGGTTCATCATACTTATTCTTGTTTCAAGTGCTCATTTTTTCTTTCCCGGAGTTCCAAGTTCTCGCAATTATGTAATCACGGAGATCTATCTAAAACTGTACAAGGTTCCACCTTGTGTTTTCAACTACCCTTTCTTTCCGTTTGATCATCCTTTTGTTACTGGAGTTCTTCATGAAGGTTCCACTTGTTGGTTCATAGAGGATTTATTTCCTTTTCGAAGTGTTCATCGAGATTCTTTTCAAAGGAGCTCAAGCTTTCTTCATCTTGCTATCCGGAGTACAATTTCTTTCTACCGTATCTTTGGAGGTGGTTTTACATCATTCTTGATAATTTGAGTTCATGATTCACATGTTATTAAGAATGAGGTATTTTAAATCCATCAATCTCTTCTTTGGAGTTATCTAGGGGTATATTTCACCTAAAGCCTTTCCTAAGGATTGTTGCTATAGTGGTGTTTATAAATGACCCAAGTTATTCACCTATCCTCCCGGTGATTTAAACTTCTCATCTCCTTGTTGTTATCAATAGGATATATCGTTCCTGTTAGTGGCAGAATTTCACCTAATAGTTTTGAGATGTTCTCCATAAGCCCACTACAACCCTGTTCTTTTCGTTGTTCGTTTTTTTTTCAACAACTCTGTTCGACCCTTCTCCCAAGGATGCCTTCTCAAGCTCTTTTGGCAGAAGTTGGCATTTCCTCGTCATTTCTCCTATTTCAATTATCTATATTCTATTCTTTCGTTCCGGAGGCGTTGTGATGTCGCTCTCTTCGACCCATCATCTTGTTTTGCCAAGATCATGTTCAATTCCTTCCATTTCCAACCAGAGTGTTGACGTAATTGATCTTTATCGTTCCTTGTACTTCTCGTTTTCTACTGGAGTGCTTGCATGTACTTCTTGTTCATTGCAACCCTTTTTCTCATGTCTTTCAACCTACAGGGTTCTCATGATGTTCCTTGTTCCTTTTTCCTAACGGAGTGTTTTCCACTTCGTTCATCTTCAATGTATTCTTTTCTTTCAATTTGTTCAACCTCGCAAGGTTCTTTGCTTTCACTCGTTTGTCAAAGAAGCAACTTAGTTTACCTCTTCTCTTTCTCTTCCGTTTTCCGTCCGGTGCCATTCTAGATCTCAGGACGAGATCCTCTCGTAGTGGTGGAGTGTTGTAACGCCCCAAGACCGGAGCTTCAGATGCCTTCCAGGGTTTCCGGGTTTTTCGTCATGTGAGTTGGTTTGGTTCGTTGCATTTAATCTTTGCATCATGTGCATTGCATCATGTCATCATGCCATCATCTCATAATTCTTTTGCATCTCAACTAAATAAATCGTATGGACCTTCGATCCATTTAAATCGAGGGAAGGATGATTTCTCTTTATAATATATCCTCCCGATATTAGTGGAGCTATTATAAAATAATCCATTCTTATGGAATCACCAAAAACACACTTGCAAATTTCCCCATGCCTTTGTTATCTCGCGGCTTGACCTCGAACCTTGCCATTTATTCTTTCATCATTTTCCGGAGCTCTACCAAAATTCTCAACATTTTTGGAAACTCCTAGAACCTAGTCCTAGTTCAAACACATTTGAATTAAATTCAAATGAGTTTGAATTTACATCTTCCAATCTTGGCTTTTTCTATTTTCTCGGAACAAGCGTATTTTTTTGTGAGTTCGGGGAAATTATCCCCTTGTCCAAAATCTTTTCCTAAACCTCTCTTTCTTTTCCTCTCTTTTTTTGTCTTTTCTGCTAAAGTAATATGAGAGAGGGAGTGGAGAGCCCAGCAGCCTCCCTCTCCTCTGGGCTGGCCAACCAGGCCCAGCCATCCCCGCGGCCACCTAGGCCCAGCCGCACCTAACCTCTAACCCTAGCCGCCAGGGAGCCGACCCCCCTCCTCTTGATCTCTCCCTCGTGCTTCCCCTCAGCGCCGTCATCTCTCTCGATCCCCCTCGTCCTCCTCCCGACCGCGCCGCCAGGGGAAGCCGCGGCTCGACCCCAATCCTCTTCCACCCCATGCTGGAGTCCCACCTCGCCGGAGCACAGAACCTCCTCTGCCGCCGCGCCATGGATGGCTGTAGCTCAAGCCGCGTCCTCGCCGGGCCTCTCGCGCGCCCGAGCTCCATCATGCATGCCCGCCTCCTTGTCCTCGTGGCCGAAGCAGCCGAACAGGAGGCCTTGTGCCTGAGCCTCCTCGCTCTCCACATCGACCCAGGGAGAGGAGCTCCTCCCGAAACCCTTTCTCGTCATCGATGTTCGACGCCGTCGGAGCAACCCGCCGCCTTGGACGCCCGACCTCGCTGCCGTCCTGGAGCTCGTCCGCCTCCCCATACCGCCGCCCTGGCCTCGGATCCGGCGGGATCTCGTCCGGTCGTCCCCGCCGCCAAGTCCATCGCCGGAGCCGCCGTCCTCTGCCACACCATCACCGCCTGTTCTGCCCGTCCCTGCATCGGACCCCGATGAGCTGGCTGCCCCGATGGCCTTGCTGCCTTTGTCATGGCCAGGTCAACACAGACACCCGGAGTCCATCTTTGGTTGCACGCCAAGTACCACGGCATACGGCGCCCGAACGACCACCGAACCGGAAACGCCAAGTATCCCTATGCGTGAAGACGCCAAGTCCGTTTCGGGATTCGTCAAGTACCGCTACCAATATGGCTGAACGTCTACAAAAGGTGTACCACTACCGTCGACCCCGAAGCCCTCGGATTCGTCAAGACCGAAGGTGCAAGTACATCACCTAACGAACGTGAACGACTACTTCCACTACCGCCGTCGCGAGAACGCCTACTTCCCTCTACGAACGAGAGCCATCCCCTTTGCACGCTCCGAAGGTATAACCCCGAGACGACGTCCGTGAACGAATGCTTGTGATGTTTGAGATGCACCCGTTGTCTGCACCGTGTCCGAGTTGTCACTTGCTCTGTCCTCTTCGTTTGCCGCTAACCTGTGGGAATCCGGTAACCGGGAGCACCCCACCATTTATCGCATGTCACACTCTCGTCACTTTTCCTTTTGCACCGGTATCTCCATGAGCTATCGGAACCGGAATGTTGTCGTGGCATCATTTTCGTCATCTTTGCCGTGGCACCCTTTTCGTTCCGCCATGGTGACCAAATGCTTCATAACTTGCTCATGTCAACATTTTCATAAAAACGCTTAAAATTGCATAAACTTGTTCATGTCATCTACATCATGATAACAACAATTAAAAATATTTA
Organism: Triticum urartu; assembly: GCF_003073215.2. NCBI lineage: Eukaryota > Viridiplantae > Streptophyta > Magnoliopsida > Poales > Poaceae > Triticum > Triticum urartu. The sequence continues at coordinate 528,829,992 of NC_053023.1, read as the reverse complement.
AATTGTTGTTTGCATTAATTTGCTAATGCATATGGGGATTTACCGGATTTGTTGTTTGCTATATCCGGCCCCATTTAAATTGTTTAGATAGACAATCCCTTTATGTTTCACCTCTTGACATGCTTAACAACATTTAATATTGTTGGGTACATAAACGAGAGAGAACTAAATAATTGATGTGGTGTTCCGTCAATATACAACCCGTTGCATATTGAGCTCCACTTAATTTGTAGTATTGTTTGTGCATTTTGCCATGCCCTGCATATTTAAACCGGACATGCATCATACTTGTTTGTGCATCATGCCATGTTTATGTGATGGTTGTTTACTTTGTTGTGTGCTTCTTTTCCGGTGTTGCTTCTTCGGGTTGGTTCCGGTAACGTCGCGTTTGTGAGGAACTGTTCGACTACGTCCGTTTGTCATCTTCATGGACTCGTTCTTCTTCCTTGCGGGATTTCAGGCAAGATGACCATACCCTCGAAATCACTTCTATCTTTGCTTGCTTAGTTGCTCGCTCTTTTGCTATGCCTATGCTGCGATACCTACCACTTGCTTATCATGCCTCCTACTTTGTTGAACCAAGCCTCTAACCCACCTTGTCCTAGCAAACCGTTGTTTGGCTATGTTACCGCTTTGCTCAGCCCCTCTTATAGCGTTGTTAGTTGCAGGTGAAGATTGAAGTTTGTTCCTTGTTGGAACATGGAGATGCCGTTCCTTGTTGGAACATGTTTACTTGTTGGGATATCACTATATATATCGTATTTAATTAATGCATCTATATACTTGTAAAGGGTGGAAGGCTCGGCCTTATGCCTGGTGTTTTGTTCCGCTCTTGCCGCCGTAGTTTCCGTCATATCGGTGTTATGTTCCCGGATTTTGCGTTCCTTACGCGGTTGGGCTATTATGGGAACCCCTTGACAGTTCGCCTTAAGTAAAGCTTTTCCAGCAATGCCCAACATTGGTTTTACCATTCGCCACCTAGCCTTTTCTTTTCTCTTGGGAGTCGCGCTCCTGAGGGTCATCATTATTTTACCCCCCCGGGCCAGTACTCCTCTGAGTGTTGGTCCAACCTGTCAGCTGCCGGTGGCCACCAGGGGCAACTCTGGGCTGGCTTACCCGTACCTAGGACAATCTGAGTGTGCCCTGAGAAAGAGATATGTGCAGCTCCTATCGCGATTTTTCGGCACATTCGGGCGGTGTTGCTGGTTTAGTTTTACCCTGTCGAAATGTCTTGTTGTACCGGGATACCGAGTCTGATCGGAATGTCTCGGGAGGAGGTCTATTCCTTCGTTGACCGTGAGAGCTTGTGATGGGCTAAGTTGGGACACCCCTGCAGGGATTTGCACTTTCGAAAGCCATGTCTGCGGTTATTGGCAGATGGGAATTTGTTAATGTCCGGTTGTAGCTAACTTGAACCTTAACTTAATTAAAATGAATCAACAGCGTGTGTTACCGTGATGGTCTCTTTCCGGCGGAGTCCGGGAAGTGAACACGGTGTTGGAGTTATGCTTGACGTAGGTTGTTTAGGATCACTTCTTGATCATACTTTCTCGATCGTGCTTTGCCTTCTCTTCTCGCTCTCATTTGCGTATGTGAGCCACCATATATGCTAGTCGCTTGCTGCAGCTCCACCTCATACCTTTACCTTACCCATAAGCTTAAATAGTCTTGATCGCGAGGGTGCGAGATTGCTGAGTCCCTGTGGCTCACAGATACTTCCAAAACCAGCTTGCAGGTGTCGATGAGACCGTGCAAATGACGCAACCAAGCTCAGGAGGAGCTCGATGAAGATCTTGTCCTTTGAGTTGTTTCGTTGTAGTTGATCAGTAGTGGAGCCCAGTTGGGGTCGATCGGGGACCTTGTCGCATTTGGGGTTCTTCTTTTATTTTGGTTCCTTAGTCGGACCATGAGTGTATTTGGATGATGTAATGTTTATTCATGTAATTGTGTGAAGTGGCGCTTGTAAGCCAACTATGTATCTCTTTCCATTATGTATTACATGGGTTGTGTGAAGATTACCTCACTTGCGACATATGCCTTCAATGCGATTATGTCTCTAAGTTGTGCCTTGACACGTGGGAGCTATAGTCGCATCGAGGGCATTACACACGTCCAGCCGGATTACCATTGTACCCCTGGGGGGTAGGCCTATATAACCCCCCCGGGCACCCATGCAAAGGGTTGGAATCCATTAGCACTAGACCAGATCATATAGGAAGGAGAGAGCTAGCCTTGCCTTTTCCTACCTCCAAGAAACAGCTCAAGGAGCAACCGTGTACACACTTTGCCATAGTGATCATGCGGAGACCCCGCAGAGCAGCAGTAGGGGTATTATCTCCATGGAGAGCCCCGAAGACATGCACGCCGGCGAATCTTACCCAGCTTCAGGGCTCTCCGGGGAGATAATACCCCTACTGCTGCTCTGCGGGGTCTCCGCATGATCACTATGGCAAAGTGTCTACACGGTTGCTCCTTGAGCTGTTTCCTGGAGGTAGGAGAAGGCAAGGCTAGCTCTCTCCCTCCTATATGATCTGGTCTAAAGCTAATGGGTTCAACCCTTTGCATGGGTGCCCTGGGGGGTTTATATGGGCCTACCCCCAGGGGTACAATGGTAATCCGGCTGGACGCGGGCCCAGCCGTCAGCGCCTCTGGCCTCTGTCTTCCCCGCCGACCGCTAGGGCCCGCCGACTGGTGTGGGCCCCGCCGACTGGCCTGGTATGGAGCCGACAGGCTGCGTCCGCCGCAGGCGGGTCTTGCCGGCTACTGATTACTGTAGCCATGCTTCTGATGACGCGGGCTTGATCACAGGGGCGTGGCAACAGCCCCGCCGCCTGGCGAGCGATCACTATTGCCACTCTCCATCACATCTTGATTAATGGCGCGTGGGCCCCGAGGGAGGGCTCGGCCGACTCCCCGGGGCCGACTCTCGACGGGTCCGACTGGTGGTCCTCTTGCCGTCTCCTGGGGTCTCACTGACTGGTGGGACCCGCTGCCTTTGGGCCGTACAGACAAGCCGTCATGGGTACAGGATTCGATACTGTGGTGCTGATGTCAGGGCCGATATGGCAACAGTGCCACGCCACACGGAGATCTTCCGGGGTACGGCGTGCTGTGGCCATGCGTGCCCTTGGTAAGGGGCGGGAGTGGGCTTCACTATAGCCACTCCCCTACTCCGTCCCTCTTGATGAGGTCGTGGGGGTTTGTTGGAGTCGCAGGCCGACTCCCCAAAGCCGGCTTCTTTGGAAGTCGCCAGTCAGGATTCGGCTTATCCCTGCAGTCGTCCCTGGGACTCGGCCGTGAGTGGTCAGTCGGCCGTCTTGCCGCCAGCTCCTCAGAAGGCGGCTCTTCGTCTTGGGGTCTTGAGGGGCGCAGCCTGCCCCGATGTCTTGAAAGGTTCTAGGCCTCGGGTTGGCCTACCTGTGGATCATTACTCCGACAGTAGTCCCCGAAGCTGGTGAGGCGCCGCGGACGATCGACCGAGAAGCCTCAGCAGTTTCTCTTTCCGGGTGCTCAACACATGGCTCTTGGTTGACTTCTGCGGGGCCGGCTAGAAGGAGTCAGACTCGCCCAACTCTGACTCGCACAATATTTCGAATGTCGCAGCGGGATCCAAGTAGCGTGCTTGCTAAGCCTCCGGGCCGCCGCCCGTTCTAGGCCCATTATGCGATGACACGTGGCTGGGCCATTCTGCCAGCCTACGCATGCGACGGGACAGGCCCATAGGCGGGGCCCGCCACTACCGCGCCTCGGCGCCCGAGCGGATCCGCCGCGGCCCCGGCAGACGGTTGGGATTCCCGTGGAGTTACTGCGCGCAATAACTTTGTCGTGGAACATGGGGGTCATGGGGCCGTGGGCGCAGTAAATCCCACGACCGCCCCCTCGGCTTCGCAGCCCACGAGGCTATAAGTAGGGGAAAGAGGGGGGCACGTGCACCCCTTCTTCCCACTACTCCTCGCCCTCCTCCTTCTCACTGCTCCTCGCTCTCCTCCTTCTTCTTCTTCGCTCCGCCGTGCACCCAAGCTCCGACGAATGCCGCGGCGATCAGCTCGCGATGAGTTCTTCCTCTGCCGCCGCGCCTCCCCCAGTGCGCTCCGGCACCTGGGACGGCTCCGAAGTTCATGACGACCACATCAAGTTCCTCCGCCGGACTCGTCGGCTCCCCAGCGAGGATCACGTGCGGGTGCGTCTTGCACCGAAGGGGGAGATTTCCCCTGCGCCGCAGGAGGGCGAGCGGGTCATCTTACGCTCGCACTGCTTGCGCGGGTTGGGGCTGCTGGCGAGCAGTTTCTTCCGATCCTTCCTGGAGTTCTACGGCCTCCAGCCGCACCACATCACCCCCAACACGGTGGTGCTGCTGTCCGCCTTTGTGGACTTGTGCGAAGGCTTCCTCGGAGTCCTCCCCATCCTCGAGCTCTGGGGGGAGTTCTTCTTCTCCAAGCTCAGCACCCAGGCTGCAGGCGTGCCGGCTCAATGCAGCGCTTTTATCGCCGTGCGAAGGTCGGGGGCCGACAACCCCTTCCCCTCCATCTCGCTGATAAAGTCGGTGAAGATGTGGCAGAAATCGTACTTCTACTTTAGGAGCGTCTCCACGAGGGGCGACTGGGTCAACCTGCCGGCTTTCGAAGCCGGCCCGCCGGCTGGGAGACTGCTCAACTGGTCGTACTGGGCCAAGTCGCTGACGCCTGCGGGAGCCGGCGCCATCGCGCGACTTCGAGTGCTGACACAGTCGGAGGGCTTGACTGGTCCAGACCTGCTGGCCGCCTTCGTGGCGCGCCGAGTTCTCCCGCTCCAAGGCCGCCCCCATATGATATGCCAAATGAGTGGGCACCGCGACCCGAGTCGGATGTGCACCAAGGACATGCCTCACGAGGAGGTGGCCTTCATGGTGAACTACCTCTCGGACAGCAAGCTCCTGGAGGATTGGCAGTTCGGCAAGGAGCCGTACTCTCGCACCAACCCCCCGCCCGTGGTTAGTTACCTTTCCTTTCTTTCTTTGGATTGTCTTCTTTCTTGCCGAGTTTGTTTTAACCAGTTGGCTTTGGTCAGAATCCCCTCCTCCACCCGCCAGCTGGCACCTCGGGGCCGGCCCGTGAGTTCCTCGCCGACCGGGCAGAGAGCGACGTCGTCGACCCCGATCTGGGGGCGGCGGCTCTGGACGACGACGCCAAGGGAGGAGGAGGAGCAGCAGGCGACTTCAGGCCTATGGCCACTTTCGCCGACTGGCCTGACGACGACGCCGAGGGAGAAGTCGCTCCCCGCCATCGGCCAGGAGCCAGCCAGCCTGGCGCAGGCTCTTCTACCGTGCTGGGTGCTCCAGGCGGCGGGAACAAGCGCAGGGCCGTGCCGATCTTGTTCGGCAGTCGGCCGAAGAAGCCCAAGGGTTCGGCTGCGGCGACCCGGCGGGACGAGGCGGCTACGAAGGCCATCCGCTTCCGTAAGGAAGTGAAGAAGCCGCCATTCGTCTCCGCGTGAGTATTCTGTCTCAATGCTTTATTCTTTCTTTGTGACTTTGCCTGAGTCTTTTGCTTGCTTCCCTTTCTTCAGGGCTCCCCTCACTCTTGAGAGGGTCACCGCCGCCTTCGTCATGGGGTCAGCGGAGACGTCCGCCACCACTCGGCGGATTGACCCCGCTGCTGACCTCCGGGAGGCGACAGAGCAGAATGCGCAGGAGAAGCACAACGAAGAAGAGGCCGTTCGCCTGGAGAAGGCGGAGGCCGATAGGGCGGAGGCCTCCACAAAGAAAAAAATGGCGGAGGCCGAAGCCGCCGCCGCGACGAAACGGCAGGCTGAGGAGGCCGCACGCCGCTAATCGGCGGTGTTCGTCACCCCGCTAAACTCTGCACCGCCGCCTCCGGAGTTCACGGGGCAGTCTGGGGAAGCCAGCAGCGAGAACCCCGTCGTGGAGAGGGAAGGCGGCGAACCCTCTACGCCGGACGTGATCGTTCCGCCGGCGCCTTCGCCGCCGTCTGAGAGTGCGCAAGGCAAGCAGCCAGCGGACCCTCCGGTGCCGCCGACCGAAGACGATGCCGTGGCGAGGTTACTCCTCCAAGTCGGCTCGCTGTCTGGAGAAGGCGACTTCGGCACCCCGCCCCCTGGAAGCCGGCACCGCCAGCTCGGCGATCCCGGACGCCGAAGTGACGAGCGCCGCGCCCATTGGGTGGGTGCGAGGAGGCGGCACAGGGCCGCTGAACCAGGCGCTTCTGGAATGCAGGCGAAGCTTCGTGCTGAGGGCGATGCTCTCCAGAATTGCACCAAGGCGTACCTGGCGTCGCGGGCAGCCGTCCGGGTATGTTTTTTCCTTTGGTCCTCGTTTCCTTGTTCCTCTCTGTGGGGGTGCGCCAGTGCACCCACTGGGTGTAGTCCCCGAGTTTCGGGCTGGCTGCTGAGCAGGTGGCCCGGAACTCCAATTGATGAACTCTGGGTATTGAATTTTTGTCTGAAACGCTTGACGCAGGATTACCACAACCTCCGCGTCACTGCCTTCAACCGTAACTTTGAAGAGCTGGGCAAGCGGACCGCTGATTTGTCGGAGATCCGGAGTAAGTCCTTTTTCTTCTCTGTTGAGGCGTGCTGGCGCACCCGCGGGCTGTAGTCCCCGAGATTCGGGCCGACTACTGAGCAGTCGGGCCAGATCTCCCCGGCGATCTTCTTTATTGATGACTTAACGCCTTCTTTCTTCCTTCTTTTCAGGAGCCAATGCTGCTCTTCAACAGCAGCTGAGTGAAGCCAACTCCGCATTGCGCGCCAAAGGGGAGGAGTGTAGCAAGCTCGCCATGGAGCGCGATCTGCTGGCCACTCAATTGGCAGAGTAGAAGGAGCTGCTTGTGAAGACGCAGAGTGAGGCGGAAGAGACGGAGACCGCCCTCCTGGCCGAGTTCGCGAGCGAGCGCTCCTCTTGGTCTGACAAGGAGGCGATGCTGGCCTCCGGCTTCCATGAGATTGAAGACATCGTTGATGGTGAGTTTCTTTACTTTCTTTCTTCGATCTGCCGATTATAAGTCGTGCCGACTCCTGGTTTTTGACTTGCTTCTTCGTTTCTTCCATCTTGGCAGACTTCTTACCTGGGCACTCGCAGGCCGCCATCCAAGCCATCGAGGCTGATCGTGAAGGTCGGAGAGCGCAGAGATCGCCGCCGACGCCCCCCAAACCCTTGACGAGCACATCCTGAGCATCGAGGCTCGCCTTCGGCCGACTCACCGGATGCTGCGCCGGCTTCAGCGTGTCGGTGCCCAGGCGATTGCCGCCCTATGGCCGGACATGTAGGCTCCGCGCACCCCCAGCCTGACGGCCGAATGGCTAGAGGTCGCGACTGGTCGTCTTGAGGCCTGGAAGGATTCTTCGGCCCGAGCTGGAGCGCGCCGGGCCTTGGAGTTCGTCAAGGCGTGGTATCCGGGGCTGGATCTAGACCGGCTGGCCACACTTCGGTCGGAGGCCCAGCCGGAGCTGGCAGCTGTGGAAGACACCCTCGTCAAGCATGCTGCGGAGATCGCCGAGTACACCGACACCAGCATCTTCGTCCCTGAGCGGTCTGAAGACGGCGAGGAGGTACCGCCGGAGTGGTTTGGGATGAACCCAGACTACGGCAAGGACTCGGCGGAGGTGATTGGCTCCAGCGTCTAGGAGGAAGGGGAGGCGGAGGACAGAGGCGAGACGGAGGCACCAGAAGACGGAGCAGACGGCCAGCCACAGCTCGACCGCACCTCCAGCAATGAGCCGCGTGCGACCGACCTGACTGCCGCTGGAGGCGATCAAGCCGAGACTAGCCAGCCGGCCGCCCCGACGCCTGACGCTGCCGCCTCCTCCGAGCCTTCGAATCCGTCTGCTGCTTCCTAAGCTGCCGCTTTACCTTTATTTTATCTGCTTCAGTAGTCTTTGAAGAACTTGCTAATTCGCACAATTCCACCCGCCGGGTGTATTTTGAACTTCTGCTCGAAGATTCGGCCAACGGCCTATGCTATGTAAATATATTTATCCGAGTTCTATCTTTTCTTGCTCATTGCTCTTTTGGCTTTTTTCCTTTGCCGCTTTCTCTTAGTTGCCTGCCTTGCCAATCGGACAGCCGCTCTGCGGATTGCCGCTGGATCAAATGCTTGGCTACTTTGGGAAGGCAAGTACTTAGCCATTTTTAAGAGTTTTTTGAGCAAGTTGGATAGAAGGCGGCAATCCAACTATTCGAGAGCCAGTTTGTGAAAAAAGGCTAGAAGCCATCTTGAGCTATGTTTTATGCTTTGAGTCCTTAGCCATTTTTTTCATGCGAACACCCATTCTACCTTACTTCTGCCCACCGTACAGTCGCTTCTGCAAGCTACGGCTTCTGACAGGAGACGGTTTAGGTGTTACGCACAACTTGTCCGGCTGTAGGAAGCATTTCACAGTGCAAGGCGGCAAGTCCCCGGGCCGACTTGTCGAGCCCAGTGCCAAGCGGCATAACAAAGAGTAACGTACTTGTAGGCATAATTTTTATCATACAGACAAAAGAGGGCAGTCCCCGAGCTCGTCTCGGGGGGCCCGAAGTCTTGGTACTTTAATACAAAAGGTAGTGTGGTACATACTGCATCAACTGTAAAATCTTCGGAGGAGATTTGCATTCCATGGCCACTCTGTCTCCTTTCCGGAGTCGTCCGTCTTGCGTGCTCGGGGCTTCTGAGCGTCAATCAGGTAGTAGGAGTCGTTGCCCAGTACTTTACTGATGATGAAAGGGCCTTCCCAAGGCACCGACAGCTTGTGCTGGCCGGTTGTTCGCTGGATCAGCCGGAGCACAAGGTCGCCTTCTTGGAAAGATCTTGGCTTGACCTTCCTGTTGTGGTATCGGCGCAGGCTCTGCTGGTAGATGCTGGACCGGCTGAGTGCCAACAGCCGGCCCTCTTCCAGCAGATCGACGCCGTCTTGTCATTCTTCTTCTGCTTCCTCCTCGGTGTAGATGGTGACTCGTGGGGAGTCGAACTCTATGTCCGTTGGGATGACGGCTTCGGCACCGTAGACGAGGAAGAAAGGCGTGAAGCCGGTTGACTTGTTTGGAGTCGTGCGTAGACTCCAGAGGACGGCTGGTAGCTCGTCGAGCCAGCAGCTAGCCGAGTGCTCCAGAGGCTCGATCAGCCGGGGTTTGATGCCGGACAGGATGAGGCCGTTTGCTCGCTCCACCTGGCCATTTGACTGTGGGTGGGCGATGGACGCTAGGTCCAGTCGGATGCCCTGTGTTGCGCAAAAACAGGCCAAGGCGCCTTTGGCAAAATTTGTGTCGTTGTCGGTGATGATGTTGTGTGGTATGCCGTACCGAATTGTGATATCGGAGATGAAAGTTACGGCAGTCAGACCATTCAGCTTCTTGATTGGCTTTGCTTCTATCCACTTGGTGAACTTGTCTACTGCGACGAGTAAGTGAGTTAGGCCACCTCATGCTATGTTGAATGGTCCCACCATGTCTAGACCACAAACTACGAAAGGCCAGGCAATGGGGATGGTCTTGAGTGCAGAAGCCGGCTGGTGCGGCTTGGAGCTGAACTTCTGGCACCCTTTGCATTTTTGGACCAATTCCTTGGCTTCTTCTAAGGCAGTCGACCAGAAGAAACCATGTCGAAAGGCTTTTGCGACGAGCGCTCTTGAAGCCTCATGGTGGCCGCACTCGCCTTGATGGATGTCTTTCAGAATTGCTTGGCCTTGCTCTGGCTCTACGCACCGCTGGTAGACACCAATGACGTTGCGCCTGACCAGCTCTCTGTTGACTATGTGTAGGCTGTCGCCCGGCGTTGTACTTGCCGAGCTGAGGTCTCATCAGTTGGCAGCTTTTTGCTCACCAGGAATTTGAGGATGGGCTGGGCCCATGAGGGTGCTGCTATTTCTTTGACTGCCAGAACTGCGACTTGGACGAGGGCGGTTGGGCTGGGAGGCGGCGGGTTGGAGTCAACAACCGCTTGTTGGGTTAATGAAGTCCCCAGGCCGGATGGCGCGGCCCTTGGGTTGAGTTCTGGAGTCTTCGAGTCCGCCGCCGCAGTCCCCGGGCCGGGCTCGACTGTGGCGGCTTTGGAGCTATGTGCCAAAATCCCCGTACCGACTGCTGAGGCTCTGGAGTCGGATCCGACGTCTTCGGGAGGAGCCGGCACAAAATGGAGTCTGATTCTGGTGAAGGCTTGACAGAAGGCTTGAGGAGGCGTTGAAGGGCGAAGCCGGATGGTATTGCTTGGCGGGTAGAGCCGATTCGTGCCAAGGCGTCTGCTTCGTCGTTGTCGTTTAGTGGCACATGGAGGAACTCGCACCCTCCGAATTACCCGCTGATTTGATGCACGAGGAAATGGTAACTCGCCATGTTTGCATCTTTCGCGTCCCAGTCGCCAGATGACTGCTGGACCACTAAGTCCGAGTTGCCATAACACAAGATCCGGTGGATGCCAAGTTCCTTGGCAAGCCGGAGCCCGTGAATGAGCGCCTCGTACTCGGCGACATTGTTGTTGGCGGCAAAATGGATTTGCAGTGCGTATTTGAGCTTGTCGCCTTTAGGAGAGGTGAGGACGACACCGGCTCCCAAGCCGGTGCGCATCTTGGAGCCGCCGAAATGCATCCGCCAATGGGTGGAGTCAGGCGCTGGAGGTAGGTACTGGGTCTCGGCCCAGTCGACGAGGAAGTCGGCCAGTGCTTGTGACTTGATAGCGGTGCGGGGCTGGTAGTGGATGGTGTAGGGAGCCAGCTCTATGGCCCACTTGGCCACTCGGACAGAAGCATCTCGGCTACCAATGATCTCGGCAAGCGGGGCCGTGCAGACCACCGTGATTGGATGCTCTTGAAACTAAGGCTTCAATTTCTTGGCAGTAAAGTGTACACCATAACACATCTTCTGGTAGTGGGGTAGTTCTGCTTGGAGGTCGACAGTACTTCGCACAGGTAATATACCGGTCTCTGGATAGGTAGTGCCTTGCCTTCCTCCTTGCGTTCCACTACAATGACCATGCTGACCACCCGGCTGGTGGCGGCGATGTACAGGAGCATAGGTTCCTTGGGAGTCGGAGCCGCCAGGACGGGCGGAGTAGTCAACATCTTCTTCAACTGGAGAAAAGCTTCGTCTGCCTTATGGTTCCACTCGAAAAAAGTGGTCTTCTTCATGAGTTGGTATAAGGGGAGAGCTTTCTCACCCAGCGGACTGATGAATCGGCTAATGGACACCAAGCAGCCGGTGAACTTTTGCACATCCAGCAGTCGGCTGGGTACCTCCATTTTCTCAATGGCCTTGATCTTTATTGGGTTGCATTCTATGCCGCGTTCAGAGACCAGGAAGCCAAGGAGCTGGCCGGCTGGTACTTCGAAGAAACACTTCTCGGGATTGAGCTTGATCTAGAATCGGCATAGGTTCTCAAAGGTCTCCTTGAGGTCTTCCAGCAGCGTTCCACGCTTTTCCGTCTTCACCACCACGTCGTCTACGTAGACGTGGGCGTTCTTGCTGAGCTGCTTGAGGAGGCACTTCTGCATGCAACGTTGAAAGGTGGCGCCGGCATTCCTCAAGCCGAACATCATGGTGAGGTAGCAGAAGGCTCCAAACGGTGTGATGAAGGTGGTCTTCAGTCTGTCAGCCGGGTTCAGCTTGATCTGGTGATATCCTGAGTATGCATCCAAAAAACTCAACAGCTTGCATCCGGCTGTGGATTCTATCACCTGATCGATTCTTGGTAGAGCAAATGGGTCCTTTGGGCAGGCCTTGTTGAGCCTCGTGTAGTCAATACACATTCGCCACTGCTTGTTCTACTTTAGTACTAGGACCGGATTTGCTAGCCATTCTGGAAAGAACACTTCCATAATGAAGCCCGCTGCTAGGAGTCGGGCTATCTCTTCTCCGACAACTCTTCTCTTCTCTTCTGATAGGCGGCGCAGGGGCTGCCTGACCGGCTTTGCATCAGATCGGACATGTAACTTGTGCTCGGCGAATTCCGTCGGTACACCTGGCATGTCTTTGGGGGACCATGCGAAGATGTCCCGATTCTCACGGAGGAAATCGACGAGCTCGCCTTCCTATTTGCTGTCGACGTTTGCACCTACGACGGCGTACCTCTCTGGGTGCTCTAGATCCAAGGGTATCTTCTTTGTCTCTTTGGCCGGCTTGAACGAACCCTCAGCCTCCGACTCATTTGGGTTGGGCGATACCTCAGGCTGCTTGCCGGACATCGCCACAACTCGCTCAAGGAGCCGCTTCTCGGCCGCGATTACCAGGGACTCGGCCAGCCGACTGCTCTCAGCCGCACAGGCAGAAGACTTCCGGTAGTCGCCGGCTACAGTTAGAATTCCCCTAGAACTGGGCATGTTCATCTTGAGGTAGGCGTAGTGGGGGACCGCCATGAACTTGGCCAAGGCAGGTCGGCCGAGTAGCGCATGGTATGGGCTCTCGAGGTCCACCACCTCAAACCAAACAGACTCTCGTCGGAAGTGATCTTTGTCTCCAAAGAGGACGTCCATCAGGATCTTGCCGATTGGTGAGCAGGAAAGCCCAGGAACAATGCTGTGGAACACAGTCCGGTTGTTCTGAAGCTGTCTTTGCTTGATTCCTAACTTCTCCATGGTGTCCTTGTACAGGATATTGATGCTGCTGCCTCCGTCTATTAGAACCCGCGAGAAATGCGCGGCTCGTCTATCCGTAGCAAAGGTGGCGTACAAGACCAAGGCATAGGAGCCTGGACTTGGCATCACCTCTGGGTGGTCAGCCCTGCTCCAGCTGATGGGCTTCTCGGACCAATGCATGAACTCTGGCGTCTCTGATGCTACCGCATTCACCTCTTGTCGCTGCAGCCGCCTGCTGCGTCGATCATCAGCCATACTGGTAAACACCACGTAGGCTCCGTGTTCTTCAGGGTATTCGTCTTGTACTGCGCCGACTGGCCTGACAGCCGGCTGCTGGGGCGGAGGCGGAGGCGGCTGCCCAGCAGGCGGGGGAGGCAGGAGGCCGTCTCCCTTGGTGATCCTCGTGAGCCAGTGGCACTTCCGGGTGGTGTGGTTCGACGGCTTCACGCCGCTATGGAACTTGCAAGGTCCATCCAGCATCTGCTCGTAGGAGAAGGCCAGCAACCAATTTGTCTTGCCGCCTTTCTATCGCTTGGGCAGAGGCTTTCCATCCGGCTGTTGGGCTTCAACGGTCGCGACCTGCCGGCTGCTGGAAGCTGGCGGCGAGGCCTTGCGCTTGTGGTCGCCCTGCTATTGTTCCCGGTTGGCGTCTCCCGCTGGAGTTCTTGGAGCTTGAGGGGCCACTTTGCCAGTCGTGCTGATTTGAATCTCCGCCTTCATGGAGGAGTCGGCCGTGGCGTACTTGTCCGCTATGATCAGCAGCTCGTCGAGGGTTTCCGGCTCGTCGCAGAGGAGCTTGTGCTTGAGGAGGGTGCCTTCTCTGCACCCGGCTGTGAAGTACTCGATGGCCTGCACCTCGTGCACGCCCTCGCAGGAGTTCCGAAGCTCGGCCCAACGCGTGAGGTAATCGCGAGTTGACTTGTCGGGGCCTTGCACGCACAAGGAGAGCTGACAAGTCTTGGGAGGACGCTTGTACGTGTTGGTGAAGTTGCGGACAAACGCTTCAGTGAAGTCGACCCAGCTGTTGATGCTGCGGGGCTTTAGGCTGTTCAGCCATGTCCTGGCCGTGCCCTGGAGCATGAGCGGAACGTACTTTACGGCGACACGCTTGTTGTCGTTTGCTATGCTGACAGTCGTGGAGTAGTCGACTAGTCAGTCTTCCGGCTTCACGGAGCCGGTATACTTGCGTGTGTCTCTTGGGAGCGTGAACCCTCTGGGAAAGGGCTCGTCCCGAATGCGGGGCCCGAAACAAGGCGGACCCAGCTCGTCTTCTTCTTCCAGCGCTAGGGATCGGTGAAGTCGGTCGATCCGGTGGCGAGCGTCATTATGTCCAACTCCCTCTCGGCGGCCAAGGCGGTCGCCGAGAGTCGGATGGTCAATAGGCGGCAGGGAGACTCGCCTCTCCTTGCGAGGAGGGGCAGGCGGACAGTCGTCCCGTCGTTCCACTGCTCTTGGGCGGCCGTCTCGGTCGCGCTCTATGGTAATGCAAGTCCGACTATGGCTGACAGCCGGATCCTTGTCTCTTCTTCCTCGGGCGCCGCCAGTCGGCGCCTAGACGTCGCGCCTTGATCTCGGCGAAGGTCGTCATTTTGCCGCTGTGGCGCCTCCGTGCGGCAGCCGGCCTCATTCTGCGCGGCAGCCGTGTCGAGGAACCGCTGGACTCGCTCCATCATGAGGCGGCGTTCTTCGCCCTCGAAATTGTCCAGCTCGTCCGCCGCTGCCTAGGCGGCTCGGATGTTCTCCGCTGGGGTAGCGTACACAGGGCGGCTTGCCCCAAATAGGTTAGCGATGTCTACGCCGCGTTGCTGGACCGCGCCAAGGCGGTTGGGCCCCGCCGGGGCTGGCGAGCCACCGACGGCGTGATCCATCTCCCGCTGGTAGGCTTCTGACAAGTGTCTCATGCTGGCCAGCTTCTTCGCGCCTTCAACGAGCTAAAGGCGGCGCGCCTCCAACGTCTCTGCGTCAGCGTCTTCCCGAATGGGCGCAGTTAGGTCTTCTAGCGCCGTGCCGAGTGAGTCGTGCGCTCCTCCACCGGGGAGTTCGTCATGACTGATGACGAGCACCTCGGTGACGGTGCTTCCGTTGCTCTCCACGTGAGGGAGAGGTTCGTCGTACACCACCACATTGGTGGGGAACGCGTCGAGCGACGCGGTGTCGGAGTCGACCAGCATCTGGTCGGTGGAGCCTACAGACTCCAAGTCTACGGCAGGCTCGCCGAAAACGTGGAGTTGATCGAGGAGGCCCGTGAGGAGGCTCTCGGAGCCGCCCGTGCCTGCGTTGGATGCAGGTTCGTCGGAGAGGCGAACCTCGCCGACAAGTTCGGCCAGGCAGCTGGTCGCGCAGGCGATCTCAACGCCGCACAGCGCATCGGCGCAAACCCCGTCTAGCGTGCTTGGCTGGCTGCGCTCTCCAGGGAGGAAAAGGGTTCCCGTCCAGAACAGGTCTCCGGACGGCGGTACACCATGCCCCATGGTGGGCGCCAAATGTCGGGGGTTAGGTGCGACATATGCCAAAGGATGGCTTATCATGGTGGGGGCGAGTAGAACGTCGCCGGTGCCTGGAAACGGGATGAGGCGAAGACATGCACGCTGGCGAATCTTACCCACCTCCAGGGCTCTCCGGGGAGATAATACCCCTACTGCTGCTCTGCGGGGTCTCCGCATGATCACTATGGCAAAGTGTCTACACGGTTGCTCCTTGAGCTGTTTCCTGGAGGTAGGAGAGGGCAAGGCAAGCTTTCTCCCTCCTATATGATCTAGTCTAGAGCTAATGGGTTCCAACCCTTTGCATGGGTGCCCTGGGGGTTTATATAGGCCTACCCCCTAGTGTTACAATGGTAATCCAGCTAGACGCGGGCCCAGCCGTCAGCGCCTCTGGCTTCCGTCTTCCCCGCCGACCGCTGGGGCCCGCCGACTGGCCTGGTACGGAGCCGACAGGCCGCGTCCGCCGCGGGCGGGTCTTGCCGGCTGCTGATTACTGTAGCCGTGCTTCTGATGACGCGGGCTTGATCACATGGTCGTGGCAACAGCCCCGCCGCCTGGCGAGCGATCACTATTGCCACTCTCCATCACATCTTGATTAATGGCGCGTGGGCCCCGGGGTAGGGCTCGGCCGACTCCCCGGGGCCGACTCCCGACGGGTCCGACTGGTGGTCCTCTTGCCGTCTCCTGGGGTCTCACTGACTGGTGGGACCCGCTGCCTTTGGGACGTACAGACAAGCCATCATGGGTACAGGATTCGATCCTGTGGTGCTGACGTCAGGGCCGGTATGGGAACAGTGCCACGCCGCACGGAGATCTTTCGGGGTATGGCGTGCTGTGGCCATGCCTGCCCTTGGTAAGTGGCGGGAGTGGGCTTCACTGTAGCCACTCCCCTGCCCCGTCCCTCTTGATGAGGTCATGGGGTTTGTTGGAGTCGTAGGCCGACTCAACAAAGCCGGCTTCTCTGGAAGTCGCCAGTCAGGAGTCGGCTTATCCCTGCAGTCGTCCCTGGGACTCGGCCGTGAGTGGTCAGTCGGTCGTCTTGCCATCGGCTCCTCAGAAGGCGGCTCTTCGTCTTGGGGTCTTGAGGGGCGCAGCCTGCCCCGATGTCTTGAAAGGTTCTAGGCCTCGGGTTGGCCTACCCGTGGCCCATTACTCCGACAGTAATCACGGCCGAGAAGCGGCTCCTTGACTGGGTTGTGGCGATGGCCGGCAAGCAGCTAGAGGTGTCGCCTAACCCCAAGGAGTCGGAGGTTGAGGGTTCGTTCAAGCCGGCCAAAGAGACAAAGAAGATACCCTTGGATCCGGAGCACCCAGAGAGGTACGCTATCGTAGGCGCAAACCTCGACAGCAAATAGGAAGGCGAGCTCGTCGATTTCCTCCCTAAGAATCGGGACATCTTCGCATGGTCCCCCAAAGACATGCCAGGTGTACCGACGGAATTCGCCGAGCACAAGTTACATGTCCGATCTGATGCAAAGCCAGTCAGACACCCCTTGCGCCACCTATCAGAAGAAAAGAGAAGAGTTGTCGGAGAAGAGATAGCCCGACTCCTAGCAGACAGCTTCATTATGGAAGTATTCTTTCTAGAGTGGCTAGCCAACCCAGTCCTGGTACTGAAGAAGAACAAGCAGTGGTGAATGTGTATTGACTACACAAGCCTCAACAAGGCTTGCCCCAAGGACCCGTTTGCTTTGCCAAGAATTGATCAGGTGATAGACTCCACATCTAGATGCGAGCTGTTGAGCTTCTTGGATGCATATTCAGGATATCACCAGATCAAGCTGAACCCGGGTGACAGACTGAAGACCGCCTTCATCACACCGTTTGGAGCCTTCTGCTACCTAACCATGATGTTCGGCTTGAGGAATGTCGGCACCACCTTTCAGTGTTGCATGCAGAAGTGCCTCCTCAAGCAACTCGGCAGAAATGCCCACGTCTACGTGGCCGATGTGGTGGTAAAGACGGAGAACCATGGAACACTGCTGGAAGACCTCATGGAGAGCTTTGAGAACCTGCACCGATTCCAGATCAAGCTCAACCCTGAGAAGTGCGTCTTCGGAGTACCAGCCGGCCAACTCCTTGGCTTCCTGGTCTCTCAACGTGGCATAGAGTGCAACCCTGTAAAGATCAAGGCCATTGAGAGGATGGAGGTACCCAGCCGACTGCTGGACGTGCAAATATTCACTGGCTTCTTGGCGTCCATCAGCCGATTCATCAGTCGGCTGGGCGAGAAAGCTCTCCCCTTATACCAGCTAATGAAGAAGACCACTTTTTTCGAGTGGAACCACAAGGCGGACGAAGCCTTTCTCCAGTTGTAGAAGATGTTGACTACTCCACCCGTTTTGGCGGCTCCGACTCGTAAGGAGCCCATGCTCCTGTACATAGCCGCCACCAGCCGGGTAGTCAGCACAGTCATTGTAGTGGAACGCAAGGAGGAAGGCAAGGCACTACCTGTCCAGAGACCGGTATATTACCTGAGCGAAGTGCTGTCGACCTCCAAGCAGAAGTACCCCCACTACCAGAAGATGTGCTATGGCGTGCACTTTGCCGCCAAGAAGTTGAAGCCTTACTTTCAAGAGCATCCAATCACTGTGGTCTGCACGGCCCCACTTGCCAAGATCATTGGAAGCCGAGATGCTTCTGGCCGTGTGGCCAAATGGGCCATAGAGCTGGCTCCCTACACCATCCACTACCAACCCCGCACCGCCATCAAGTCACAAGCACTGGCCGACTTCCTCGTCGACTGGGCCGAGACCCAGTACCTATCACCAGCACCCGACTCCACCCATTGGCGGATGCATTTCGACGGCTCCAAGATGCGCACCGGCTTGGGAGCCGGTGTTGTCCTCACTTCTCCTAAAGGCGACAAGCTCAAATACGCACTGCAAATCCACTTTGCCGCCTCCAACAACGTCGCCGAATACGAGGCGCTCATGCACGGGCTCCGGCTTGCCAAAGAACTTGGCATTCGCCGGATCCTGTGTTATGGCGACTCGGACTTAGTGGTCCAGCAGTCGTCTGGCGACTAGGACGCCAAAGATGCAAACATGGCGAGTTACCGTTTCCTCCTGCAGCAACTCAGTGGATATTTCGAGGGGTGCGAGTTCGTCCATGTGCCAAGAAACGACAACGACCAAGCAGACGCCCTGGCACGAATCGGCTCTACCCACGAAGCAATACCATCCGGCGTCGCCCTTCAGCGCCTCCTCAAGCCGTCTGTTAAGACTTCACCAGAATCAGACTCCATCTTTGTGCCGGCTCCCCGCGAAGAAGTCGGATCCGCTCCAGAGCTCCGGCAGACGGTACGAGGATTTTGGCAGATGGCTCCAAAGTCGCCACAGTCGAAGCCAGCCTAGGGACTGCAGAACCCGGCCCGGGGACTGCGGCGGCCAGCCTGAAGACTCCAGAACTCGGCTCGAGGGCTGCACCAGTCGGCCCGGGGACTTCATTAATCCAGCAAGCGGTTGCTGACTCCAGCCCGCCGCCTCCCAGCCCGGCCGCCCTCGTCCAAGTCGCAGTTCTGGCAGTCGAAGAAATAGCGGCACCCTCATGGGCCCAGCCCATGCTCAAATACCTGGTGAGCAAAGATCTGCCGACTGATGAGATCTTAGCTCGGCAAGTACAACGCCGAGCGGCAGCCTACACCATAGTCAACAGAGAGCTGGTCAGGCGCAGCTTCACTGGTGTCTACCAGCGCTGCATAGAGCCAGAGCAAGGCCAAGCAATTCTCAAAGACATCCATCAAGGCGAGTGCGGCCACCATGCGGCTTCAAGAGCACTCGTCGCCAAAGCCTTTCGACACGGTTTCTTTTGGCCAACGGCCTTAGAAGAGGCCAATGAATTGGTCCAAAAATGCAAAGGGTGCCAAAAGTTCCGCTCTAAGCCGCATCAGCCGGCTTCTGCACTGAAGACCATTCCCATTGCCTGGCCCTTCGCAGTTTGGGGCCTAGACGTGGTGGGACCATTCAAGACGGCACAAGGTGGCTTAACTCACTTACTTGTCGCAGTGGACAAGTTCACCAAGTGGATAGAAGCAAAGGCAATAAAGAAACTGAATGGTCCGACTGTCATGACTTTCATCTCCGACATCACAATTCGGTATGGCGTACCACACAGCATCATCACCAACAACGGCACGAATTTTGCCAAGGCGCCTTGGCCCATTTCTGCGCGTCACAAGGCATCCGGCTGGACCTAGCGTCCGTCACCCATCCACAGTCAAACGGCCAGGTGGAGCAAGCAAATGGCCTCATCCTATCCGGCATCAAGCCCCGACTGGTCGAGCCTCTGGAGCACTCGGATGGCTGCTGGCTCGATGAGTTGGCAGCCGTCCTCTGGAGTCTGCGCATGACTCCAAACAAGTCAACCGGCTTCACGCCTTTCTTCCTCGTCTACGGTGCTGAAGCCTTCATCCCAACGGACATAGAGTTCGATTCCCCGCGAGTCACCATGTACACCGAGGAAGAAGCAGAAGAAGCACGTGAAGACGGCGTCGATCTGCTAGAAGAGGGTCGACTGTTGGCACTCAGCCGGTCCAGCATCTACCAGTAGAGCCTACGCAGATACTACAACAGGAAGGTCAGGCCGAGATCTTTCCAAGAGGGCGACCTTGTGCTCCGACTGATCCAGCGAACAGCCGGCCAGTACAAGCTGTCGGCGCCTTGGGAAGGCCCCTTCATCATCAGCAAAGTGCTGGGCAATGACCCCTACTACCTGATCGACGCTCAGAAGCCCCGAGCATGCAAGAGGGACGACTCCGGCAAAGAGACAGAGCAGCCATGGAATGCAAATCTCCTCTGAAAATTTTACAGTTAAACGCAGTATGTACCATGCTACCTTTTGTATTAAAAGTACCAAGACTTCGGGCCCCCCGAGAAGAGCTCGGGGACTGCCCTCTTTTATCTATATGATAAGAATTATGCCTTCGAGTATATTACTCTTTGATATGCCGCTTGGCACCGGGTTCGACTAGTCGGCCCGGGGACTTGCCGCCCTGCGCTATGAAATGCTTCCTGCAGCCGGACAAGTAGTGTGTGGCGCCTAAGCTGTCTCTTGTCAGAAGCCGCAGCTCACAGAGCGACTGTCTGGTGGGCAGGAGTAAGGAAGAATGGGCGTCCACATGAAAAATGGCTAAGGACTGAAGGCATAAACATAGCTTAAGGCCGGCTTCCAGCCTTTTTTCGCAAAACCAACTCTTGAACAGTCGGCTTGCCGCCTTCTATCCAACTTGCTAAACAACTCTAAAAACGGCTAAGTACTTGCCTTCCCAAAGTGACCAAGAATTTGATCCAGCAGTAGTCCGCAGAGCGGCTGTCCGACTAACAAAGACGGCAACTGAGGGAAGGCAGCAAAGGAAAAAGCCAAAAGAGCAATGAGCAAGAAAAGATAGAAGTCGGATGAATATTTACGTAACAAAGGCCCTTGGCCGAATCTTCGAGCAGAATTTCAAAATGCACCCCGCAGGTGGAATTGTGCGAATAAACAAGTTCTTCAAAGACTACTAAACAGATAAAACAAAGATAAGGTGGCCACCTAGGAGGCGGCAGAGGGGTTCGGAGGATCGGAGGAGACGGCGGTGTTGGATGTTGGGGCGGCCGGCTGGGCGGTCTCGGCTTGATCACCTCCGGTGGCAGTCGACTCGGGCGGGCAAGGCTCGTTCCTGGAGCCACGGTCGAGCTGAGGCTGGCCGTCCGCTCCGTCTTCCGGTGCCTCCATCTCGCTTCCTTCCTCCGCCTCGTCTTCCTCCTCGACGCTGGAGCCGATCACCACCGCCGAGTCCTCGCCGTAGTCTGGGTTCATCCCAAACCACTGCAGCGGTACCTCCCCGCTGTCTTCAGCCCGCTCGGGGATAAAGATGCTGGTGTCGGTGTACTCGGCGATCGCCGCCGTGCGCTTGACAAGGGCGTCTTCCGCGGCTACCAGCTCCGGCTGGGCCTCTGACCGGAGTGTGGCTAGCCGGTCTAGGTCCAGCCCCGGATACCATGCCTTGACAAATTCCAAGGCTCGGTGCGCTCCAGCCCGGGCCGAGGAACCTTTACAGGCCTCAAGACGGCCAGCCGCGACCTTCAGCCAGTCGGCAGTCCGACTGGGGGTGCGTGGAGCCTGCACGTCTGGCCACAGGGCGGCGATCGCTTGGGCGCCGACACGTTGAAGCCGGCGCAGCATCCGGTGGGCCGGCCGCAGACGAGCCCCAATGCTCAGAATATGCTTGTCAAGGGTCCGGGGGGCGTCGCCGGCGATCTCCGCACCATCTGCCCTCCGCTCCTCGCGGTCAGCCTCGATAGCTTGAATGGCAGCCTGCGAGTGGATGGGGAAGAAGTCTGCCAAGACGGAAAGAATGAAGAACAAGTCAAAAAACCAGGAGTCGGCTCGACCTATAGTCGGCGCCTTGAAGAAGAAAAGCAAAGAATCTCACCGTCGACGAGGTCCTCGATCTCGTGGAAGCCGGAGGCCAGCATTGCCTCCTTGTCAGTCCAGGAGGAGCGCTCGCTCGCAAACTCGGCCAGGAGGGCGGCCTCCTCTTCTTCCGCCTCCTTCTGCGTCTTCTTAAGCAGCTCCTTCTGCTCTGCCAATTGTGCGGCCAGCAGATCGTGCTCTGCGGCGAGCTTGCTGCACTCCTCCCCCTTGGCGCGCAACGTGGTGTTGGCTTCGCTCAGCTACTGTTGAAGAGTGGCGTTGGCCTCTGAGGAGAAAGAAGAAAGAAGGCGTTAAGTCATCAACAAAGAAGGTCGCCGGGGAGATCCGGCCCGACTGCTCAGCAGTCGGCCCGAATCTCGGGGACTACAGCCCGCGGGTGTGCCAGCACGGCCCCGCAAAGAAGAAAAATGACTCACTCCGGCTCTCCGACAAGTCGGCGGTCCGCTTGCCCAGCTCTTCAACTTTGCAGTTGAAGGCGGTGACACGGAGGTTGTGATAGTCCTGCGACATGTATTTCAGACAAAAGTTAGTACCCGGAACTCACCAATTGGAGTTCCGGGCCGCCTTCTAAGCAGCCAGCCTGAAACTCGGGGACTACACCCAGTGGGTGCGCTGGCGTGCCCCCACAAAGAGGAACAAGAAAACAAAGACAAAGGAGAAAGCATACCCGGATGGCTGCCCGCGACGCCAGGTGCACCTTGGTGCAGTTTTGGATAGCGTCGCTCTCAGCTCGCTGCTTTGTCTGGACATCCAGAAGCGCCTGGTTCAGCGGGCCCGTGCTGCCTCCTCGCACCCACCCAATGGGCGCGGTGCTCCTCGCTTTGGCATCTGGGATCGTCGAGCTAGCAGTGCCGGTCTCCAAGGGGCGTGGCGCCGAAGTCGCCTTCTCAAGACGGCGGCACGTTGGCGAGCCTACTTGAAGGAGTAGCCTTGCCACGGCCTCGTCTTCAGTCGGCGGCAAGGGCGGGTCCGCCGGCTGTTTGCCTTGCGCGCTCCTAGACGGCGGTGGGGGCGGCACGACCATGTCCGGCATGGAGGCGTCGCCGCCGCCTCTCTCCATGATCGGTAACTCACTGCCGGCTTCTCCTGACTGTCCTGTGAACTCCGGGGGCGGCGGCGCAGAGTTCAAAGGGGTGACTAACACCACCGACCCCCGGTGCGTGACTTCCTTAGCCTGCCACCTTGCCGCGACGGCGGCCTCGGCCTCCTCCAGCTTTTTCAGGGTAGAGGCCTCCGCCTTCTCCGCCCCCGCTTTCTCCCGGCGGGCGGCCTCTTTCTCCTCGCGCTTCTCCTGTGCGTTCCGCTCCGTCGCCTCCCGGAGGTCGGTGGCGGGGTTAATCCGCCAAGTAGTGGCAGACGTCTCCGCCGACCCCATAACGGAGGCGGCAGCAACCCTCTCAAGAGTGAGGGGAGCCCTCAAGTGAGGGAAGCATATGAAAGACTCAAACAAGATCAACAAAGAGAAAATAAAGATAAGGGACGGAGGCTCTTACGCAGAGACCAGCGGCGGCTTCTTCACTTCCTTGCGGAAGCGGTTGGCTTTCGCGGCCGCCTCTTCCTGCTTGGTCGCGGCGGCCGCTCCCTTAAACTTCTTCGACCGGCCACCAAGTGTACTCGGCCCGGCCCGGCGCTTCTTTGCGCCGCCTTAAGCGTCCAAGACTGTGCAGGAACTCGCGCTTGGCTGGCCAGCCTTTGGCTCGTGACGCGGGGCGACTTCCCCCTCAGCATCGTCATCAGACCAGTCGGCGAAAGTGGCCGTTGGCCTGGAGCCGCCTGCTTCTCCTCCTCCCCCCTCATCATCGGCCTCCATGGCCGCCGCCCCCATGTCAGGATCGTCGACGTCGCTCTCCGCCCAATCGGGGACCAACTGACGAGCCGGCCCCGTGGTGCCGGCCGAAGGAGGGACGAGAGGGTTCTGATTCAAAACAAAAACGGTCAAACTGGACAAGTCAGACTCGGCAACAAAAGAAACAAAAGAAGGAAGACGACTTACAATAGGCGGGGGGTTGGCGCGTGAGTGCGGCTCCTTGCCGAACCGCCAATCCACCGAGAGACCGCAGTTCACGATGTAGTTCACCGTGTCCGCCACCTCCGCGTGGGGCATGTCCTTGGAGCACATCCGACTCGGGTCCCGATGACCGCTCATCTGGCAGATCAGGTGAGGTCGGCCTTGGAGTGGGAGAACTCGGCGAGCCACGAAGGCGGCCAGCAAGTCGGCCCCGGTTAAACCCTCCGACTGCGTCAGCACTCGGAGTCGCGCGATGGCGGCGGCACCAGCAGGAGACAACGTCCTGGCTCGGTGTGACCAGCTGGGGAGCCTTCCAGCCGGCGCGCCGGCTTCATAAGTTGCCAGGTTGACCCAGTCGCCTTCTGGGGCGACGTTCTCCACATAGAAGTAGGACCGCTGCCACATCTCCGCATCGCGATAAACGCACCGCACTGGGCCGGCACGCCGGTGACGTGTGTGCCGAGCTTGGACTGTAAGAACTCACCCCAGAGCTCGATGGTGGGGAGACGCCGAGGAAGCCTTCGCATAGGGTGACGAGGGCAGCCAGCAGCACCACCGTGTTCGGAGTAAGGTGGTGCGGCTGGAGCCCGTGGAACTCCAAGAAGGAGTGGAAGAAGCCGCTCACCGGCAGCCCCAGGCCGCGCATAAGGTGCAAGCGGAATATGACCCGCTCGCCCTCCTCCGGCGCCGGCGATATTTCCCCCTCCGGCGCGAGGCGGACCCGCACTAAGCCCCTGCCGGGCAGCCGCTGTGTCTTGCGGAGGATCTCGATGTCGTCTCATTGACCTCGGAGCCGTCCCACACTCCAGAGCGCACAGCAGGAGGCGCGGCGGCGGAGGAAGAGCTCATCGCTGCGGGCGTGGTGTGGTCCGGAGCAGCAGCGGCGAGAGGAAGAAGAAGCAAGAAGGAGCGAAAGGGAGTAGGGAGGATGGGCGCGCGTGCTTCGCCGCCCCCTCCCCCCGCCTACTTGTAGGCTCGTGGGCCGAGAAGCCGAGGGGGCAGTCATGGGATTAACTGCGCCCAGGACCACATGACCCCCACGATTTACCACATGAAGTTACTGTGTGCAATAACCGCACGAGAACCCCAACCGTCCGCACGGCCACAACGGATCCGTTCACATGCTGAGGCGCGGTAGTGGCGGGCCCCGCCCATAGGCCTGCCCCGTCGCGCGCGTGGGTGGGCAGACTAGCTCAGCCACGTGGCGCCTTGCGACGGGTCCACAACGGGCGGCAACCCGGAGACTTATCAGGCACGCCGCCTGGACTCCGCCGCGTTGTTCAAACTTTTTTAGGGGCAAGTCGGCCTTAAGCAAGTCTGGCTCCAACTAGTCGGCTTGACAGAAGACGGCTAGCGAGGCCTAGATCCAACAGCCGGAAAGAAGAAACTGTTGAGGCTCCTCGACATATCGCCCTCGGCGCCTCACCAGCTTCGGGAACTACTGTCGGAGTAATGGGCCACGGGTAGGCTAACCCAGGCCCAGAACCTTTCAAGACATCGGGGCAGGCTGCACCCCTCAAGACCCCAGAACGAAGAGCTACCTTCTGGGAGTCGGCTGCGAGGCAGCAGACTGCCCACTCCTGGCCCAGTCCCGAGGACGACTTCAGGATGAGCCGACTCCTGACTGGCGACTTCCAGAGAAGCCGGCCATGGGGAGTCGGCCCGCGTCGCCAACAACCCCCATGCCCTCCTAAAGAGGGACGGGACGGGGAGTGGCCACAGTAAGGTCCACTCCCACCCTTTTCCAAGGGCAGGCGTGGCCACAGTATGCCATACGCGCGGAGATCTCCGCCCGGCGCGACACTGTTGCCATGCCGGCCCTGACGTCAGCCCTAGTGCGCGGAGTCCTGTGCCCACGACGGCCTGCCGGTACGACCCAGGGACGACGGGTCCCACCAGTCGGCGGGCGTACGGAAGACGGCGAGAGCTCCACCAGCCGGCCCAATTGGGAGTCGGCCCCCAGGAGTCGGCCGGCCCCTCCCACGGGCCCCACGCGCCATTAACCAGACGCGACAGGGAGTGGCCACAGTGATCGCCCACCAGACGGCGGAGCTATCGCCACGACCCCATGACCAAGCCCGCTTCATTAGAGGCACGGCTACAGTAATCTACATCCGGGAAGACTCGCCCGCGGCGGACGCGGCCTGTCGGCTCCGTACCGAGCCAGTCGGTGGGGCCCACCAGTCGGCGGGCCCCAGGAGTCGGCGGATAAGACAGCGGCCAGAGAGACTGATGGCTGGTCCCGCGTCCAGCCGGATTACCATTGTACCCCTGGGGAGTAGGCCTATATAAACCCCCGGGGCACCCATGCAAAGGGTTGGAATCCATTAGCACTAGACCAGATCATATAGGAAGGAGAGAGCTAGCCTTGCCTTCTCCTACCTCCAGGAAACAGCTCATGGAGCAACCGTGTACACACTTTGCCATAGTGATCATGCGGAGACCCCGCAGAGCAGCAGTAGGGGTATTATCTCCACGGAGAGCCCCGAAGCTGGGTAAGATTCGCCGGCGTGCATGCCTTCGCCTTATCCCGTTTCCAGGCACCGGCGACGTTCTACTCGCCCCCACCATGATAAGCCATCCTTTGGCATACGTCACACCCAACCCCCGACATCTATGATCTATGCACCTGCATCGTCACATGAGTCGATGATATGCAACATATATAGTTGAGCAACAGAAAGAGACAGACTTGGCAAAAATAAAACAACATATCATAAGCATAAATAACAAAGTTCATCGTACCCCGAAATGCCCTAACTAGAGTGATTTTCGCTAGTCGAGGAGGAGGACGGTTTAATTACATCACAAATAAAGTTTCACCGTGCATAACTCAAAGTTTTGTCATACAGAAAGTATGGACTAAACGGACACATTGTCATATATCGACAATCACTCCAACATGTCGTTCCATCCATCCAAGTCAGGGAGATAGTCCTTGAGCTTAGTGAAAGGCTTCATGTTGAGACGCTGAGAGGCTATCCTTGTTCGGACGTCTTCCCGCGACATTTGTCCTTCTCCGTAGAACATCCCTGTTTTTCCGACGACCTCCTTCATGATGATTTGGGCAAGTTCGCATTGGATGTTATAGAACTCTGCTCAAAGTCGATGATCCTCGATATCTCCTATGTCCTTTGCCCATTGCAGAATATGGGCATCGCCAGATCTAGGTGAAATGCGAAGGTTCTGGTGATCCCGTCTGTACTCCAGCATGTGGTGTAGGACATAGAATCCATCATTAAGAGAATCGTTCGGTTGCTGGATGCAGCAGAAGTCGGTCTTATGGCCGAAGGCGGCCCTGCCGCCCCTTGTCTTCTTGTCCCTGACCTCTCCACCCCTTGCTTGGTAGTAAAACATACCACTGTCGAGAACATCCTTGGTGTGGGTGTAATCCTTTTTGTGACTGTTCTTCGATGAGTCCAAGTAAAAGAGCATAGGAGAATCAGGGGTAGAGGATGATGAGGACGGTGCGCCCGCCGCTGCGCAAAATAAGTACACCTCAAATTAATTAGCCTCCACCGTGCAAATGAATGATTGAAATCGAAGGAAGGATAGCAGCGCGGATGACTTACACGGGATGATAAGGCGCGAGAATCGCCTCCTTGTCCTTATTGGCGAGCATGAAAGTGACGATGTAATCCCTCGCGTATTCACGGTGCTTTGTGCAGACTCCCAAGAAGCCCTCGTGCATGTAGTACGGGTCAGCGACATGGATATTAGATATCTGCTCAACCCCGATGATGTAGTTCATGTGCAAGGCATAAAGGCAGACAAACGTAAAATCTAGCTTCTTCACGTGAAACATGTCGAATATGTAATCGAATCGGAGGAAGAACTTATCCGTGGGGAAGCTATCAACGTACGACATTTGCCGCGGAACGTTAACCACGTAGAGTGGGTATCCTGGATCTTTCAAGGCGATGAGGCCTTTCTCTACCCGCAGCACATCGTCATGAAGTCTCCTTAGATCGCCGAATCTGGCCCGTAGCGCTGTTGCAGGTAGGATTGGTTGACCGGGGATATGCCATTTATCCGCATCGGGGATATCTATACGGTCCTGAAGCCGAGGCTGCTGAGGCGGCTGGATCATAGAATCAGCTTTTTTGCCTTTCCTCGCTCTCTTCCTAGACTTCTTTACTACCGGAAGGTCGTCCATAATATGTTGAGACGGCAATTCAGGCACCGACTCATGACGCTCAAACCCTGAGGAGGCGCCAGTATAGACATACTGTTCAGCGCCATCGTCGTCCTCATCCTCATCCATGGCGACGTCATCAGCGACTAATGGAGCCTCCTCCTTACCCCGTCCGCTATCACCCAACCCGACACCTGATGCTAATTGGGTAGGTGGGGTGTTGATGTTCATACCTTGCTGAGGCTGCGTGCTTGTGGGTGTGCTCCCGGCCGCCTCCAAACGAAGCAGACTCTTTGGCCACAACAGCACCCACCCACTGCAACAATCACCAAGCCTCCGCGATGTCTCGCCGTCATCCCCCGCTAGTATTGGAGGAGGCAAATTCTCGTGGCCTGGTTTGACACTGGCCATGGAAACCTTTAAGACGTTCGGGGGGATCGGCCGGCTGTGGAACAATGGTTCCTTCGGCTTCATTATCGTCGCCTTCCCCACGTCCACCTTTTGGTCGCCGATGGTGTACAATATGGTGCACGGGGTTTCGTCGGCCTGCAAAGAAATGTCTGCGACGTGAGACATCTGAAAGGCAACAAAAACGGGAGATTATACATTTATATTGAAGGGGGCCGGTGTGACAGATACTATGAGGGCGTCGAGCTCAGCCAAAGGTGAAGCACCACCGAGCACGTCCGGTGCGGGAGCCGGTGCAGGAGCAGGTGCTGGTGCAACGCTAGTCGAGCTGCTCCCCAAGAAGTCGGCAAGGGGAAAGTCCTCTGCATTTTTTTCTGGATTTTGCCTTGTCCAAGTGATAACGCCCATCACCAAGGAATTAGACAAATCTGCAACCACCTGTTTTGCGGCAGCTACCGCTGTGGCGACTGTTTGAGA
The DNA here is from genome assembly GCF_003073215.2 of Triticum urartu. NCBI lineage: Eukaryota > Viridiplantae > Streptophyta > Magnoliopsida > Poales > Poaceae > Triticum > Triticum urartu. The sequence goes on along the minus strand of NC_053023.1, from coordinate 528,801,527 downwards.
TGATTTCTTCTCAACCGCAATCTCAACCTTCTTGTCGATGTTTTCTTCAGTTAACCTCCGTCTCTCCTCCATGGTCTCACGGTAGTACTTCTTCCATGTGGCGTCGTCTCCGACCCCGTGCACGCGTCCATATGACGGTTGCGTATCCACCGGTTGTCGTTTCAATATGTTTAACACCCGGTTGAATGGAGTGTCCCACTTGGGCCTCGCCAATGCCTCAGACGGCGAGTCGCTTTCAGCCGCAATCTGGTGCTGCTCTCTCTGCAAAAGGCACAAGGATTGTTTACAAATATGACTAACGTGCGCAGTCGAATTGATTAGAAACTAAAATTACCAGCAGTCTCATGAACTCCGTAATGACCGGTGTTGTCTCGTAAACCTTGTTCACTGGGTCCCAACGGTGCCGGGCCCTGAGGACGTCACGCTCCTGCGGGACGGTGAAATCCGCCAAGGGGTCTGGGATGCCAAGACTCGCGGCTTCCGCGTCCTCCTTGGCCCATTTGGACCTCTTTCCGCCGTAACCACGGCTTCCGAGGTGGTGGCTCCCAATGTTCCTCTCTTGAAGCCCCTTCATGTACTGAGACTTTTTTTTGGCAGCTTCGGCCTCGCAAGCCTCCTTGAATATTTGAAACTGCTCTTCCGTGATTGTCTGATTATCCTTTACAATCTCGGAGTAGGGTTCCTTCTTGTCGATGATCTTTGCTTTCACTCGATTTTTCTAGGCGGCCAACGCGTTGCTAAACTTGGTCATGGCGTGTTTGTTTATCTTCTTCATTGCCGGGTCCTCATCTGGATCTTCATGATCCTTCTCATTTCGGCCCGGGAACAAGAATATCTGGTGAAACTTCTTTAGGAGGGAGCTCCTCATATTTTCTATCTACGGTAGTTTCTCATCGTTGATGGTGGCGGTTGTCCGTACGATGCAGCCTATTTGGTTGCCGTAGCATCGACGTGCTTCCTCGGGCGCCTTTGGCTCAAAATTGCCGTCGTCCACCTCCGTGACCACCAGTCTAGTAGTCTTGAGTTTTTTAGGAAGTCGTTGCCTCTTTGCTTTCTGTTCTACACCGGCTCCGCTCCCCGAGGCAGTATCGGTCTCAGTCTCAGCGCCGGTATTGACGCCAGTCTGAGTCTCAGCACCGGTCTCAGTCTCAGCACTGGTCTCAGTCTCAGCGCCGGTCTTGATGCCGGTCTGAGTCTCGGCGCCGGTCTCAGTCTCAGCACCGGTCTGCGTGTCGGTCTCAGTCCCCGATGCCACCGGTTGATCGTCGGCAAGGCTAAAAAAATTGCCTGCCGCCCAGTAGACGTCGTTGCAATCACCAGAACCATGTCCTTCATCGTTGCTAGCCATGTTTCCTATGATTAAATCTAGTAAATTAATTCTAGACCTAATAAAATGAATAATGACATACAATAGGCCTATGTTTTGTAGGAACGTTGACTCCTTCCTGGTGTGGCAAATCCCAGGCACTCGATATGTCCTAGTTTGTAGCACAAGTCATGCCGAAATAAACGGAAAATTTTGGCATGACCTTTGCTAAAAAGTGGACAAATCGAGAACCTGAAATTTGCAAGAACGGAAATGAATCAACATTCCGACAAAACATATATAGGCCACTCAGCTTCATTCAAACAACAAAGCCACTTGGGCACAAACAACATGACCGCTTCAATGAAAAGATATAATCAACAATAAAAGTCTAGGAAGGGACCATCTTTAAAATAAAACTTGCCTAAATAACCTAGATAATTAACCTAATTAAACTAGTTAACCTGACTAGTTCTCTGTCAAAGCCCTAACTAAATTTCTGCACTAACCTAGGTAATTAACCTAATTAAACTAGTTAACCTAACTACTTCTCTGTCAAAGCCCTAACTAAATTTTTTCCCTAACCTAGATAATTAACATAATTAAACTAGCTAACCTATGCATGAGAGAGAGAGGAGGGTCGGGGCTTACAGAGGATGGCTCCGGTGGTGGCGAGGGAGGCAGTGGTGGTGAGGGAGGCAGGGGCGTCTCCGGTGACGGCGAGGAAGGCAGTTGTGGTGAGGGAGGATCCGGTGGCGTCGATGATGGCTCCGATGGCGTTGATGAGGCCGCGCGGCTCCGTGGCGTTGGGGGCGGCTCCGGTGGCGTCGACGGCGCACGACTCTGGTAGCTTCGGGGGCGTCGACGTCGGCAGGAGACAGCGGCGAAGTGGGGCGATGGCGAATCGGGGAGACGGCGGCGGGGTGGGTTGAGAGATTTGGGGGGCAAGTGGTGGCCGGGGGGGAAACAGTTTTTGGTTAAGTCAAAACTAGCGGTAGCATGTTTCGCAGAACGCGCTATAGCTAAGGTAGCTATAGCGCTTTTTCCAAAACGCGCTACTGCTATACATATGTAATTTTCTCTCTTTTTTATTTCCTTTTCTGTTTCTATAGCGGGGGTCCTGGAAACGCGCTGCAGCTGCGATAGCTACAGCGCCTCTTACTAACACACGCTACAGCTAAGCCTTTCTCTGTTTTTTCGCTTTTTCATTTATTTTGCTTTACATTTTATTTTGTTGTCTTTCTCCTTTTTCTGTTTCTTTCATTTTCATTTACTTTTCTATTTGTTTTTCATTTTATTTTATTTCCATTAGCAGTAGCGCTGTTATAGGGAAACGCGCTGCTACTCATGCCCTAGCGGTAGCGCGCTTCCTGCAAGGCCGCTACTGCTATGCGTAGCCCATCGTTCCAGCAATGGGAATATTAGTAGTAGCGCTTTTACGGGCACACGCGCTACTGCTAGGATCGTATCTACAGCGCGGTTTATTCTGAACCGCTACTGCTATCTAGCACTAGCGCCCTTTTTTAACCCGCGCTGTTGCTAAATTTCTGTGTATAAGGTTTTCCCTAGTAGTGTATGGGCACGTCAAGATAATTAGCTACACGATTTGCATAAATTCCACCAAAAAAATCTCCACTTATACCGTTAAGATGCAACCTTCGTGCAACAATGGCCCCCAAGTTATATTGTTTATCACCTAATACCGCACTCTTGAGGACACTAAGATCTGGAACGCACATGTGACAAGCCTCACTTTTACTGTTAATGCATCTACCAATGATGAGAGCAAAATAATGTATGGAAGGGAAATGAATGCTCCCTATGGTAGCTTGTGTGATTTCCCTAGATTCCCCCACAGTGATACTAGCAAGAAAGTCTTTATATTCAAATTTGCGAGGTTCACTAACATTGCCCCAGTGCGGGAGTTTACAAGCAGTATTAAAACACTCTAGGTCCATGGTATATGATTTATCATAAAGATCAAATAAAACAGTGTGAGAATTGCGCGAGGATATAAATTTAAACCTCCTCACAAAGGAATCAGTTAGATAGTGGTATTGCCGGCACTTATCTGACACACAGTTCTCAAGATCCGCATTACGCATGTATGTGTCAAATTCATCCTTGATTCCTGCCTGGACCATAAACTCCTCTAACGGCCATTCACAAGGCCGCACTTCAGCATCCCTTGGTGGTTCATCGTCCGGCTCACGTATCGCGAGCCTTGGTCCTTGCTTCCTTGAGGAACCACCTTAGTACATTTTCCTAAACATTTTCTTTCTCTGAAAAATTTCTGAAATTTTTAGTGACTCCTACAAGTGCCTAGAGGCACTATCATGCATTAAAACTACTTTGGACCATATAAATTTGACATGCAAGCTCAAGAACAGTGTCACCTAAGCAGCAAAAATTTGCAATAAATAAAGCACTAGAACAAAAACTAATTGGACCATTGGGGGAGTCACACACCGAAGAACAATCCCCCAAAGCAGTTTTGTGAATGGAGCTTTGAGCAAGGAGATAAAAAATGGCAGCAAGATGAGCTAGAACACGGGTTTGAGCAATGGGATGATTTTTTCTAGAGGAAAACGAAGTGTGTGGGTGCTGGAATAAGTGGAGGGGGCCACATGGGGCCCATGAGGCAGGGGGCACGCCCCAAGGGGGGCGCCCTACACCCTCGTGGCCAAGTGGTGGGGCCCCCCTGGTGTGTTCTCAGTGCGAGTAATTCTTAAATATTCTACAAAAAATCATATATCATTTTCCGGCCATTTGGAGAACTTTCATTTTTGGAGTATTTTTATTGGAAGGATAATTCAGAAAACAGACAGAAAATACTATTTTTGCTTTATTTAATCTAAATAACAGAAAGTAAAAGGAGGGTATAGAGAGTTGTGCTTTCTAACTTCATCCATCTCATGCTCATCAAAAGGAATCCACTAACAAGGTTGATCAAGTCTTGTTAACAAACTCTTTCCGAATAGCATGAAACCAGAGAATTTTGAAATAACACTAGGTTACCTCAACGGGGATGTGTATGTCCCCAACAATAAGAATATCATATTTCTTCTTGACAGTAGGGAGAGGGAATTCAAAACCTCCAATAGTGATCGTTGAAATTTTTCCAATAGAATTGATACTATGGACTTGAGGTTGTTTCCTCGGAAAGTGTATTGTATGCTCATTACCGTTAACATGAAAAGTGACATTGCCTTTGTTGCAATCAATAACAGCCCCTGCAGTATTCAAAAAGTGTCTACCATGGATAATCGACATACTATCACGGGAATATCAAGAATAACAAAGTCCGTTAAAATAGTAACGTTGGCAACCACAACAGGCACATCCTCACAAATACCGACAGGTATAGCAGTTGATTTATCAGCCATTTGCAAAGATATTTCAGTAGGTGTCAACTTATTCAAATCAAGTCTATGATATAAGGAGTGAGGCATAACACTAACACCGGCTCCAATACCACATAAAGCAGTTTTAACATAGTTTCTTTTAATGGAGCATGGTATAGTTGGTACTCCAGGATCTCCTAGTTTCTTAGGTATTCCACCTTTAAAAGTATAATTGGCAAGCATGGTGGAAATTTCAGCTTTTGGTATCTTTCTTTTATTTGTAACAATATCTTTCATATACTTAGCATAAGGATCCATTTTAAGCATATCAGTCAAGCACATACGCAAAAAGATAGGTCTAATCATTTCAGCAAAGCGCTCCAAATCCTCATCATCCTTTTTCTTGGATGGTTTAGGAGGAAAAGGCATGTGTTTCTGAACCAATGGTTCTCTTTCTTTACCGTGCTTCCTAGCAACGAAGTCTCTCTTATCATAACATTGATTATTTGATTGTGGGTTATCAAGATCAACAACAGGTTCAATCTCTACATCATTGTTATTGCTAGGTTGAGCATCATCATGAACATCCTCATTAACATTATCACTAGGTTCATGTTCATTACCAGATTGTGTTTTAGCACCAAAACTGAAATATCATTGGGATTCTTAGGTGTGTCAACAACAGGTTCACTAGAAGCATGCAAAGTCCTATCATTTTTCTTTTTCTTCTTCTTAGAAGGACTAGGTGTATCAACATTAGTTATCTGAGAATCTTGCTCAACTCTCTTAGGGTGGGCCTGAGGATACAAAGGTTCCTGAGTCATTTTACCCCCTCTAGTCATAACTCTAATGGTATTATCATTTTTCTTATTATTTAATTCATTGAGCAAATCATGTTGAGCTTTAAGAATTTGTTCTACCTGAGTGGTAAGCGTAGAAGGATGTTTACTAATAAGTTTAAGGTCACCTTTAACTCTAGACATATAATCACTCAAGTGTTCAAGCATATCAGCATTACGTTTCAATTGTCTACCAACATAAGCATTGAAGTTTTCTTGTTTAACAATAAAATTATCAAACTCATCCAAGCATTGGCTAGCAGACTTATTACAAGGAATATCACCTTTATCAAATCTATAGAGAGAATTTACCTTTACTACCTATGTCGGGTTATCAAGACCATGTATTTCTTCAATAGGTGGTAAATTCTTAACATCTTCAGCTTTAATACCCTTTTCTTTCGTAGATTTCTTTGCCTTGCATATCTTGAGGACTGAGAAATAGAATACCCCTTTTCTTCGGAGTTGGCTTAGGAGTTGATTCAGGAAGTGTACAATCATTATCATTACTCAATATATTATTCAATAGCAATTCAGCTTGCTCAATAGTTCTTTCCCTGAAAACACAACCAGCACAACTATCCAGATGGTCTCTGGAAGCATCGGTTAGTCCATTATAAAAGACATCAAGTATTTCATTTCTCTTGAGAGGGTGATCAGGTAAAGCATTAAGTAATTGGAGAAGCCTCCCCCAAGCTTGTGGGAGACTCTCTTCTTCAATTTGCACAAAATTATATATTTCTCGTAAGGCAGCTTGTTTCTTATGAGCGGGGAAATATTTAGCAAAGAAGTAATAAATCCTATCTTGGGGACTACGCACACAACCAGGAGCAAGAGAATTAAACCATGTTTTAGCATCACCCTTTAATGAGAACAGAAATAACTTAAGGATATAGTACTAATGAATTTTTTCCTCAAGAGTGAATAGGGTGGCAATATCGTTTAATTTAGTAAGATGTGCCACAAAAGTTTCAGATTCATAGCCATAAAAAAAGATCAGATTCAACCAAAGTAATTAACTCGAGATCGACAGACAAATCATAATCCTTATCAGAAATACAGATAGGTGAAGTAGCAAAAGCATGGTCATACTTGATTCTAGCATTCAAAGACTTTTCTTTCAGCTTAGCTAACAGTTTCTTAAGATCATATATATCTTTGCAAGCTAAAAGATCTCTAGCAGTTTCTTCATCCATAACATATCCCTCAGGCACATCAGGCAATTCATATCTAGGGGAGAATCTTCATCATCACTTTCATCAATATTATCAGTTTCAATCATTTCATTCTCTCTAACCCTAGCAAGTTGTTCATCAAGAAATTCACCTAGTGGCATAGTATTATCAAACATAGAAGTAGTTTCATCATAAGCATCATGCATAGAAGAAGTGGCATCATCATCAATAACATGCGACATATCAAAATCAATAGCAGGAGTAGGTGTCGCAAGTTTACTCAAAACAGAAGGTGAATCAAGTGTAGAGCTAGATGGAAGTTCCTTACGTCCCCTCGTAGTTGAGGGAAAAATCTTGGTTCTTTAATCTTTCAAGTTCCTCACAGTGATCAACATATATAAATCCCAAGTGACTCAAAGAATAGAGCTATTCTCCCCGGCAACGGTGCCAGAAAATAGTCTTGATAACCCACAAGTATAGGGGATTGCAACAATTTTCTAGGGTAGAGTATTCAACCCAAATTTATTGATTCGACACAAGGGGAGCCAAAGAATATTCTCAAGTATTAAAAGTTGAGTTGGCTATTCAACCGCACTTGATAGACTTAATATCTGCAGCAATGTATTTAGTAGCAAAGTAGTATGGAAGTAATGGTAACAGTGGCAAAAGTAACAGTAGTAGTTCTTATAGTAATCGTAACAGTGGCAACAAAAAAGTAACTAAGAAAAGATCCATATGTGAAAAGCTCATAGGCAATGGATCAATGATGGATAATTATGTCAGATGCGATTCCTCATGAAACATTTATAACATAGGGTGACACAGAACTACCTACAGTTCATCAATGTAATGTAGGCATGTATTCCGAATATAGTCATACATGCTTATGGAAAAGAACTTGCGTGACACCTTTTGTCCTACCCTCCCGTGGCAGTGGGGTCCTATTGGAAACTAAGGTATATTAAGGCCTCCTTTTAATAGAGTATCGGACCAAAGCATTAACACTTAGTGAATAAATGAACTCCTCAAACTACGGTCATCACCGGGAGTGGTCCTGATTATTGTCACTTCGGGATTACTGGATCATAACACATAGTAGCTGACTATTGACATGCAAAATAGGATCAAGAACTCACATATATTCATGAAAACATAATAGGTTCAGATCCGAAATCATGGCACTCGGGCCCTAGTGACAAGCATTAAGCATAGCAAAGTCATAGCAACATCAATCTTAGAACATAATGGATACTAGGGATCAAACCCTAACAAAACTAACTCGATTACATGATAAATCTCATCCAACCCATCACCGTCCAGCAAGCCTACGATGGAATTACTCACGCACGGCGGAGAGCATCATGAAATTGGTGATGGAGGAAGGTTGATGATGACGATGGCGAAGGATTCCCCTCCCCGGAGCCCCGAACAGACTCGAGATCAGCCCTCCCGATGAAGATTAGGGCTTGACGGCAGCTCTGTATCGTTAAACGCGATGGATCCTTCTCTCTGATTTTTTTTCTCCACGAACGTGAATATATAGAGTTGGAGTTGACATTGGTGGAGACTTAGGGGGCCCACGAGGCAGGCGCACGCCTCGGGGCGTGCCCTGCACCCTCATGGATAGGGTGTGGGCCCCCTTATGCTGATTCTTTTGCTAGTATTTTTTATATATTTCAAAACGTGTCTCCGTGAATTTTCAGGTCATTCCGAGAACTTTTATTTGTGCACAAAAATAACACCATGGCAATTCTGCTGAAAACAGCGTTAGTCCGGGTTAGTTCCATTCAAATCATGCAAATTAGAGTCCAAAACAAGGGCAAAAGTGTTTGGAAAAGTAGATACTTTGGAGACGTATCAAGCACTAGAGCAAGTCCATAGGTCATAAAAAATTAAGTGGAGCATAGAGAGCAATTCTAACAAGTCATGACATAATTTTGTCTCTCTCAAATAGGTGTGTCCATCAAGGAATCAAGACTTAAAACACAAAATAAAACAAGCAAAGACTCATATCATATAAGACGCTCCAAGCAAAACACCTAGTATGTGACGAATAAAAATATAGCTTCGAGTAAAATACCGATGGTCGTTAGAGAAAAGAGGGGATGCCCCTCGGGGCATCCCCAAGCTTAGTTGCTTTCTCTCTTTTGGATAATAGCTTGGGATACCAAGGCATCCCCAAGCTCAGGCTCTTCTTACTCCTTATTCCTTCATCCATCATAAGATAACCCAAAACTTGAAAACATCAATCACACAAAACTCAACAAAAGCCTTCGTGAGATCCGTTAGTATAATAAAAAAAATCACTACTATAAGTGTTGTAGTAAACCAATTCATATTTTGTTCTTGCATTATCTCTACTGTTTTCCAACTTTTCTATGGCAAAACCTCATCAGAGAAAACCATAGAGCCATCAAAACAAGCACACAACGCAAAGAAAACAGAATCTGTCAAAAACCGACCAGTCTGTAGCAATCTGGATATTTTGAACACTTCTTTAACTCCAAAAATTCTACCAAATTAAGAAGACCTGGACAATTTTTATATTAATCTACAGTAAAAGGAATTGGAATTTTATAGCTCTCTGGTTAAAAATAAGAATGCAGCATGTGAAAATCACTTTTAAGTATAACATACTTCATATGCATAGGAATTTTATAAGCAAACAAATTATCAAAACAAGCAAAAACTAGCATATGCAAGGAAAAGGAATAAAGCATTTACAATCTCAAAATGAAGAGAGGTAATTTAGTAACATGAAAATTTCTATGACCATATTTTCCTGTCTCATAATAATTACATGTAAGATCATACTCAAATTCAACTATATAGCTACCACATAAAATTTTCTCTCCGTGATCCTCATGCATGCAAAGTTGACACTCTTCCAAAATAGTGGGATTATCATCAAATAAAGTCATGACCTCTCCAAGCCCAATTTTATAAAAAAATCATAAGATTGAACACTTTCCAAATATGTGGGATTATTTTTAGCTAAAGCTGACAGTCTTCCAAACCCACTTTTAATATTATCACAAGCATATTCATCATGAGGTTTAAATAAAATTTCAACACCATAAGAATCATTATCACCCCAATCATGATCATTGCAATAAGTAGTGGACATAGCGAAACAAGCTTCCCCAAGCTTGGGGTTTTGCATATCACTAACACAATTGACATTAATAGAGTTTATAATAACATCATTTCAATCATGTTTTTATTCAAGGAGGTATCATGAATCGCTTTATTAATTCCTTCATTTAACAATTCATCACAATTTTTAGATTCACAAATCTCAAGCGAAACTTCATAGAGATAATCTAGTGCACTCAACTCACAAGCAATTGATTCATCATGATTGGATATTTTAAAAAGATTAGCAAGTGGATGAGGATCCATATCAATAGATTTTTAGCAAGCGAAGATGGAAGCATATAGAAGGCACATGGCAACAAAAGCAAACAAAAGATCTATCAAAAAAAGGCGAATGAAAAAGAGAGGGTGAATAAAACGGCAATTTTTTGTGAAGTGGGGGAGAGGAAAACGAGAGGCAAATGGGAAATAATGTAAATTGTGAGGAGATGAGATTTGTGATTAGGAACCTGGTATATGTTGAAGATCCTCCCCGGCAACGGCGCCCGAAATTCCTTTTGATGGCGGCTTGAAGCTACATCGGTATTTCCCAAAAGAGGAAGGGATGATGTAGCATAGCAACGATAGGTATTTCCCTTAGATATGAAACTAAGGTTATCAAACCAATAGGATAACCAAGCAACACAACGTAAACAACACCTGCACACAAATAACTACTACTCGCAACCCGACATGTAAAAGGGGTTGTCAATCCCTTTCGGGTAGCAGCGCTTCAAGATAGGCAAACGGACGTGAATAAAATTGTAGTAGATTGGTAGATCGAATGCCAAATAAAATAAATAAGAATAAAACACAGCAACATATTTTTGTATTTTTGGTTTAATAGATCTGAAAATAAAAGCAAAGGAAAAGTAGATCGCAAAGGCAAATAATATGAGAAAGAGACCCGGGGGCCGTAGGTTTCACTAGTGTCTTCTCTTGAGAAAAAATAGCAAATGGCGGGTAAACAAATTACTGTTGGGCAATTGATATAAATTCAAATAATCATGATGATATTGACGCAATGATCATTACATAGGCATCACGTCCAAGATTAGTAGACCGACTCCTGCATGCATCTACTACTATTACTCCACACATTGACCGCGATCTAGCATGCATCTAGTGTATTAAGTGTCAGGGAACGTAGTAATTCAAAATTTTCATGCGATCATGCAAGATCTATCTAGGAGATGCATAGCAACGAGATGGGAGAATGTGTCCACGTACCCTCGTAGGCCGAAAGCGGAAGCGTTTAGTAATGTGATTGATATAGTCGAGCGTCTTCACGATCCAACTGATCCAAGTACCGAACGTACGACAGCTCCGTGTTCAGCACACGGTCAGCACGGTGATGTCCCTCGAGCTCTTGAGCCAGTAGAGGCTTGAGGGAGAGTTCCTTCAAAACGACGGCGTGGTGACAGTGTTGGTGATGTGATCTGCGCAGGGCTTCGCCTAAGCACTACGACAATATGACCGAGGTGGTAAACTGTGGAGGGGGGCACCGCACATGACTAAGACAATTGATGTTGTGCTGTTGGGGTGCCCTCTGCCCACGTATATAAAGGAGGGGGGAGGCGGCCAGCCAAGGGGGAGGCGCGCCAAGGGGGGTGTCCTACTGGGACTTCAAACCTAATAGGATTATTCCCCCTTCGTTCCAACGGAGAGGGGGAAAGGGGAAAGGACGGAGAGGGAGAAGGAAAGAGGGGGGCGCACCCCCTTCCCTTGTCCAATTCGGATTGGGGCAAGGGGGGAGCGCACCACCTCCTGTGGCCTTCCTCCTCTCCTCCACTATGGCCCATTAGGCCCGATAACTTTCCCGCGGTGTTCCGGTAACCTCCCGGTACTCCGAAAAATCCCCGATCTTCTCCAAAACCATTCTGGTGTCCGTATATAACCTTCCAATATATCAATATTTACCTCTCGACCATTTTGTGACTCCTCATCATGTCACTGATCTCATCCGGGACTCCAAACAAACTTTGGTCACCAAAACACATAACTCATGATACAAATCATCATCGAACGTTAAGCGTGCGGACCCTACGGGTTCGAGAAATATGTACACATGACCGAGACACATCTCCGGTCAATAACCAATAGCAGAACCTAGATGCTCATATTGGCTCCTACATATTCTACGAAGATCTTTATCGGTCAAACCGCATAACAACATACGTCATTCCCTTTGTCATCGGTATGTTACTTGCCGGAGATTCGATCGTCGGTATCCTCATACCTAGTTCAATCTTGTTACCGGCAAGTCTCTTTACTCATTCCATAATGCATCATCCCGTAACTAACTCATTAGTCACATTGCTTGCAAGGCTTATAGTGATGTGCATTACCAAGAGGGCCCAGAGATACCTCTCCGATACTCAGAGTGAGAAATCCTAATCTTGATTTATGCCAACTCAATAAACACCATCAGACACACCTGTAGAGTATCTTTATAATCACCCAGTTACATTGTGAAGTTTGATAGCACACAAAGTGTTCCTCTGGTATTCGGGAGTTGCATAATCTCATAGTCAGAGGAACATGTATAAGTCATGAAGAAAGCAATAGCAATAAAACTAAACGATCATTATGCTAAGCTAACGGATGGGTCTTGTCCATAACATCATTCTCCAATGATGTGATCTCGTTCATCAAATGAAAACACATGTCTATGGTTAGGAAACTTAACCATCTTTGATTAACAAGCTAGTCAAGTAGAGGCATACAAGGGACACTTTGTTTGTCTATGTATCCACACATTTACTAAGTTTCCAGTTAATACAATTCTAGCATGAATAATAAAAATTTAGCATGATATAAGGAAATATAAATAACAACTTTGTCGGCGTTCTGGGAACGGGGGTCCCCAGACTTGCCTGCCTACAGCCCATGGCGTGGCTCTGCGAGCGAGCACGTACGACCCATCTTCACCAGCAAGGACTCAAGACCCTCGCGAGGCGGGTGACACAAGACCTCCTCAGGAGCATCCTCACCAGGCTGGCTCGCGAGGGGCAGAGAGATCAAGGCTAGGCAAACCTCACGAGGTTCCAGTGACGTGAGCCATGACGACCAAGGCCAGGCGGGCGCCAGCGTGCATAGTGTCGTTGTTTCCTCTTCGGTGCTAAGGAAGCAGGCGCAGGCACGGAGTACCGAGGCATCAAGCAAAGGTTTCCATATTAGTGCAACAAGACCAAGACCAGAAGGATGGCAAGACGGAGGTCACCGTGGAGCCCAGGACGACGTCACCACCAGAGCCTTTTGCAGGCGAAGACTGCTTTTGTCAGGATAGGCTGTACTAGTTGTCCCCTTTCAAATTGGCCGTTGTTGGCTCCCTTCCCATTCAATATTTGGGGAGAGGACCAGGGCCTCTATAAACAGGACTAGCCACCACCGTAGCTAGGGAGATCGATCGATCGGTCGGACCAAGAGAGACCAGGACAACCACAAGTTCACCAAGCACAAGAACACCTCTCCTCAGAAGGCTGTTCTTCCCCTTTTACTATTCATCCTCATCCCAAGAGGCAATCCACCACACCACACTGGAGTAGGGTATTACACCACAACGGTGGACCGAACCAGTATAAATCTTGTGTCCTTTGTGTTGTGAGTTCGTCGAGTTAGCCCGTAAGATCTTAGTGAAGCTAGGACATGGATCTGTAGGGGGAGATCTTCGCGCGCACCCCAGTGTCCGTGGTTTTGTCGGAACCCGTGATCCAACATTTGGCGCGTGAGGTAGGGGTCCGCCGGAGTTTTTCTTCCGTCGATTCGCGCTCCACCATCTTCGCGCCCACTCTCCATGGTTGGCGCCGCTCCGCCAACTGGATCTAAGGGCGCCCACAGTGGCGCTTGGGGGCTCCGAGCCCTTTCTCCCACCTTGCGGCAGGTGAAGTGGCCACCCAAGTTCAAGACGGAGATGCCACCGCGCTAAGACGGCGCGGCGGACCCATCGGCTTTTCTGCTGGCGTATGAGGAAGCCATCCCTAAAGCCGGGGGTGACGACAAGGTCATGGCGAACTGGCTTCTGCTACCTCTTGAGCACTGCGTTGGTTTTCCCCGAAGAGGAAGGGATGATGCAGCAAAGTAGCGTATGTATTTCCCTCAGTTTTGGAGAACCAAGGTATCAATCCAGTAGGAGGCTACGCGCAAGTCCCTCGTACCTGCACAAAACAAATTAATCCTCGCAACCAATGCAAATAGGGGTGTCAATCCCTGTAAGGCCACTTACGAGAGTGAGATCTGATAGATATGATAAGATAATATTTTTGGTATTTTTATGATAAGGATGCGAAGTAAAATAAAGGCAAAGTAAATAGCAAAGGAAATAACTAAGTAGTAGGAGATTAATATGATGAAGATAGACCCGTGGGCCATAGGTTTCACTAGTGGCTTCTCTCGAGAGCATAAGTATTCTACGGTGGGTGAACAAATTACTGCTGAGGAATTGACAGAATTGAGCATAGTTATGAGAATATCTAGGTATGATCATGTATATAGGCATCACGTCCGAGACAAGTAGACTGACTACTGCCTGCATCTACTACTATTACTCCACTCACCGACCGCTATCCAGCATGCATCTAGAGTATTAAGTCCAAAACGGAGCAATGCCTTAAGCAAGATGACATGATGTAGAGGGATAGACTCACGCAATATGAAGAAAAACCCATCTTGTTATCCTCGATGGCAACAATACAATACGTGCCTTGCTGCCCCTACTGTCACTGGGAAAGGACACCGCAAGATTAAACCCAAAGCTAAGCACTTCTCCCATTGCAAGAAAGATCAATCTAGTAGGCCAAACCAAACTGATAATTCGAAGAGACTTGCAAAGATAACCAACCATACATAAAAGAATTCAGAGAAGATTCAAATATTATTCATAGATAGACTTGATCATAAACCCACAATTCATAGGTCTCAACAAACACACCGCAAAAAGAAGATTACATCAAATAGGTCTCCACAAGAGAGGGGGGAACATTGTATTGAGATCCAAAAAGAGAGAAGAAGCCATCTAGCTACTAACTATGGACTCGTAGGTCTGAGGTAAACTACTCACACTTCATCGGAGGGGCTATGGTGTTGATGTAGAAGCCCTCCGTGATCGATGCCCCCTCCGGCGGAGCTCCGGAATAGGCCCCAAGATGGGATCTCGTGGATACATAAAGTTACGACGGTGGAATTAGTGTTTTGGCTCCGTATCTGATCGTTTGGGGGTATGTAGGTATATATAGGAGGAACACTACAACAAGAACCCCCCTATACCAACGTATGTCTAGCAACGATATAACAGGATGTGTTGTTTTACCTGAGAAAAAAAATATGATGCGTTGTTTCCCACTTTCCCCACTTTAATGCTAACCTCCCCGTTCCAACACCTCCAGCTCTTGTGCACGAAGCGTTTTCCTATTATCTCGTCGTTTTGGCCTTCATCCTAGGCGAGAGACGCACCAACAGCAGCTAGGGTTCCAACCACCGCCGTCCTTCGCCCTCGACCGCCTCCCCTGTTCCCTCAGTACGTTCAAGAGCCTCCGCCAAGCCCTCCTCCCTCACTACTTTCTCCACGCGTCGGGGACGCACTCGACGTCGTCGCCCATCCTCCTTGCATTGGGGAACGCGTCGCCGCCATTGTTTCATCCACATGACCGGAGATGTAGACGCCGGCGTTGTTCCTCCACAGTCCACATAGCAAGGAACGACGCAAGCACCGACTCCCCCATCTTCCTCAACTGCAGTAATTCAGCGGGTCCTATTCTGCCTCCCCTGCATCTGTATTTGTATTCTGTAAAAGTAATATTCCCCGCTGTCCTCGCCCATCCTTGTTTCTCCTTGCCGGCCGCATCTTACAAGTTACGGCACCAATGGAACGCATCCTCATTGAGGCTTTTCTCTGCCTGCGCAGCTGCACATGCTGATTTCAAACCTACTAAGATTTCCTATTTTACGCGCATCACTGAAGGGAACCATTTACTGACACATAAGTTTCTTGTTGAAATAAATGCGGGATTCTTGTACCGAAATGTTGAACAAGAGATGATTTCTGCAGAGACAACAAGTTCAGAACCTGTAAGGTATTTTGCTTAGTGTGTCCCACTGCTGTCTCTCTCTCTGTATATGTAAATATTGTGCTCATGTGTTTGTATATCACGCAGGTTTGCTAAGGAAATGACCATAATTTCTTTATCAACCCAAAAGGCATATATTCATAAATATTGTGCTCATGTGTTTGTATATCACGCAGGTTTGCTAAGGAAATGACCATAATTTCTTTATCAACCCAAAAGGCATATATTCTTCATCCCTTGATCGCCCAGGCAGAGTTGGGGTAACCAATTCTTAGTTGTTACTTCATGATGGTTCTAATTCACTTACATTCAACCTTGATCTGTTTTGGGTTCCAGTTTAATTAAGAACATGTGTCATGATTTAACCAACTGAACTTCAAACATGGAAGTTGTTTTAGATTATACGTAATAGTACTTTTAAGCGTCATAACAATCAGTTAAGTGTAAGACAAAAAACCATGTGGAAAAGCAAGTTCGACAACCTTTTTCACCAGGCTTATTCCTGAACAGCTTATGCATGTGCATATGGTATGTAATTATAGTAAGACGGGAACATGCCGATTGATGTTTCAAGTGATGACAATGCATAGGGACTGGAGGCGTGGTTCGAGGCGACAGCTAACAATCATGCAATTTTCAGGAAGAATGATTGTGTACCTTTTTACTCAATACTCATTTCTTGTGATGCATTAGGTTTTAATCTTCCTGATGCTATATGTGTGGATCAATCCTTACTAATTTTCTTGTCGCTTGTGGTCTGAGTCCTTATCTCTGCTCGGGGTGACGCTGCAAGATTGGACAAAAACCAGACTTCTTATGGTAGGCTCAGTCTCGTATGTTCTTTTACCCCGCATCTAATCAATTATTCTATGATGTCCTCTCTTGTATACTAATTATGGCATGTTCTTGTCTATAATAATTAGGTCATGCATTCCTTCAAGGTCAAGTCAGGGGCTCAGGGTAGACAGTTCATAGTTTTCTTGTTGATTCGCCTTTCTGTTTGTTAATTTAATATACATGTCTTCTTTCTATGCATGCATTGATAACTCCAGTTGTTCCAATCTGATGATGCTTTTTTTCGTGTTGTTGCTTCTGTAGGTTCTGAGAATTTTATTTATGGATCGGAAAATTCTAATGTGTGACTTTGTAGTACTCAGGTAACAATGACGTTCTGTGTAATGTATATTATTTAAAGATTTTTTATTTGATGGCACTAAGATTTCTCCTAATACACCATGGCAAGCATGGCTAATAAATCATCCCAAGAATGGGTAGTACGGGATTGATGTGACCCAAAGCTAATTAGTGCAGAGACCATTGGAAAATGGAAATATTCAATTATGTATAGTTGGTATAACTGGTTACCAAGAATACTATCATTTAGTCGGTTGCTGAATTCATCTCACTTTTACTATTAATATAATTTTGGATAATTTTTGGTAGTAAATACAAGCTGATGGTTCACAATGAATGGCCACATCCGATTGGTTAAAGGTACTTGGTGTTTTAATATGAAGTTTTTTATCTGAACGAGCCATGGGTATTCAGAACATGTGCGTGACATTTAAGAGAGAAATAGATTGTCCTTGGTTGAAAAAGTAAGGGTGAAGACTCGAAGTCTTTGTGTTTGTACTTCATAGCATGGCAATGACCCTTTCGCTAGTGCGTATTTTGTTATTTCTTTACCGAGCGATGCCACTGATGTTGCAAGTATCTGCACTTTCCAATTCTGCATTTTGGTATTTTTTTTTATAGAAAATAGACTTGAACACTAAAACTATATAATGATAGTTCATATAGTTTTGAAATGATGCGAGATGCAAAAAAAATATAGTACACGGATAGAGGTTGCATAATCTACAATATTATTTAATAATTGGTGTAGATGTTTTTATAATCAGATTATTAATTATCCCACCTCTATGTACAAATCTAAGTCTTGGTAAAAAAACATTTGTACAATGCTCCTTTAAACTTTACTTCTCTATTAACCTGATTCTCTTTACTATAATTGCTCACCTCATATTGTTATTTTGTAGATTACCAAGATAAATTGAGGATGCATGACTCAGATTTTGATTGCAAGGCTAAGAAGATTTTGATTCCGAGGCAAACAGTTGGGCTACAACAAGACAATTAGAATGTAATTTTTAGTATCAATGTTTCAAACATTATAGTTGATTGCAAGGTCAAGAATTGGCCTACTACTAGATAGTTTCACCTCTTGTAATATTTGGACCATGTTCTTTGTAATGCCACATATTTGATTTATTATATGAGACATGTTTATTTATTATATTGTGTCTCCTATGCACTATCGGCGTTGAACTAATAATTTTGGATGCAATATATGAAAATCATTAGTTGTTCATGCTATCCAGCGAAGCTTCTAGAATCCTTTTGTGGAGGATCACCACCAACGCATATGTAGTGTTGTTGGGCCCTAGCTTTATATGTTGCTACCTAACAACGCTTCTACATGATGTTTACCCACGCATGTATATACGTTGTTGTAGATCCTTCCAATGCCACCAATGGCAACACATACTAATTCGTTGGTGTAGGCCTTAGCAACACATATATGGACATACGACAACACACTGATGCGTTGCAAAAGGGGGGTTCCTGCTGTAGTGGAAGGAGTATGTCGGTGGAGCAACAGGGGGCCCACGAGGGTGGAGGGCACGCCCCCTACCTCGTGGCCTCCTCTTTTCTTTCTTGACGTAGGGTCCAAGTCTCCCGGGTCTTGTTTGTTGAGAAAATCACGTTCCTGGAGGTTTCATTCCGTTTGGACTCCGTTTGATATTCCTTTTCTTCGAAACCCTAAAATAGGCAAAAAACAGCAATTCTGGGTTGGGCATACAGTTAATAGGTTAGTCCCAAAAATAATATAAAAGTGGATAATAAAGCCCAATAATGTCCAAAACAGTAGATAATATAGCATGGAGCAATAAAAAATTATAGGTACGTTGGAGACGTATCAAGCATCCCCAAGCTTAATTCTTGCTCGTCCTCGAGTAGGTTAATGATAAAAACAGAATTTTTGATGTGGAGTGCTACTTGGCATAATTTTAATGTAATTCTTCTCAATTGTGGTATGAATATTCAGATCCATAAGATTCAAGAAAAAGTTCATATTGACATAAAAATAATAATACTTCAAGCATACTAACTAAGCAATTATGTCTTCTCAAAATAACATGGCCAAAGAAAGTTCATCCCTACAAAATCATATAGTTTAGTCCTGTTTCATTTTTGTCACACAAGAATGCTCTCATCATGCACAACCCCGATGACAAGCCAAGAAATTGTTTCATACTTTAGTAATCTCAAACCTATAAACTTTCACGCAATATATGAGCGCGAGCCATGGACATAGCACTATGGGTGGAATAGAATATAATGAGGGGGGTTATGTGGAGAAGACAAAAAAGGAGAAAGTCTCACATCAACGAGGCTAATCAACGGGCTATGGAGATGCCCACCGATTGATGTTAATGCAAATAGTAGGGATTGCCATGCAACGGATGCACTAGAGCTATAAATGTATGAAAGCTCAACAAAAGAAACTAGTGGGTGTGCATCCAACTTGCTTGCTCATGAAGACCTAGGGCACTTGAGGAGGCCCATTGTTGGAATATACAAGCCAAGTTCTATAATGAAAAATTCCCACTAGTATATGAAAGTGACAAAACAAGAGACTCTCTAACATGAAGATTACGGTGCTACTTTGAAGCACAAGTGTGGCAAAGGATAGTAACATTGTCCCTTCTCTCTATTTCTCTCATTTTTTGGGCCTTCTCTTTTTTTATGGCCTTTCTCTCTTTTATTTATTTATTTATTTATTCCTCACTTGGGACAATGCTCTAGAAAATGATGATCATCACACTTTTATTTATTTACAACTCAATGATTACAACTTGATACTAGAACAAAGGATGACTCTATATGAATGCCTCCGGAGGTGTACCGGGATATGCAATGGACCAAGAGTGACATGTATGAAAGAATTATGAATGGTGGCTTTGCCACAAATACTATGTCAACTACATGATCATGCTAAGCAATATGACAATAATGAATGTGTCATGATGAACGGAATGATGGAAAGTTGCATGGCAATATATCTCGGAATGGCTATGGAAATGCCATAATAGGTAGGTATGCTGGCTATTTTGAGGAAGATATAAGGAGGTTTATGTGTGAAAGAGCGTATCATATCACGGGGTTTGGATGCACCGGCGAAGTTTGCGCCAACTCTCAATGTGAGAAAGGGCAATGCACGGTACCGAAGAGGCTAGCAAGGATGGAAGGGTGAGAGTGCGTATAATCCATGGACTCAACATTAGTCATAAAGAACTCTCATACTTACTGCAAAAATCTACAAGTCATCAAAAACCTCGGTACTACGCGCATGCTCCTAGGGGGATAGATTGGTAGGAAAAGACCATCGCTCGTCCCCGACCGCCACTCATAAGGAAGACAATCAAATAACACCTCATGTTTCAAATTTGTTGCATAACGTTTACCATACGTGCATGCTACGGGACTTGCAAACTTCAACACAAGTATTTCTCAATTTCACAACTACTCAACTAGCACGACTTTGATATTTATTACCTCCATATCTCAAAACAATCATCAAGCATCAAACTTCTCTTAGTATTCAAAACACTCTTAAGGAAATTTTACTAACTTTGAATACCTAGCATAATAGGATTTTAAGCAAATTACCATGCTATTAAGACTCTCAAAATAATCTAAGTGAAGCATGAGAGATCAATAGTTTCTATAACACAAATCCACCACCGTGCTCTAAAAGATATAAGTGATGTACTAGAGCAAAACTATATAACTCAAAAGATATAAGCGAAGCACATAAAGTATTCTAACAAATTCCAAATAATGTATGGCTCTCTCAAAAGGTGTGTACAGCAAGGATGATTGTGGTAAACTAAAAATCAAAGACTCAAACAATACAAGACGCTCCAAGCAAAACACATATCATGTGGCGAATAAAAATATAGCTCCAAGTAAAGTTACCGATAGAAGTAGACGAAAGAGGGGATGCCTTCCGGGGCATCCCCAAGCTTTGGCTATTAGGTGTCCTTAGATTATTTTGGGGGTGCCATGGGCATCCCCAAGATTAGGCTCTTGCTACTCCTTGTTCCATAATCCATCAAATCTTTACCCAAAACTTGAAAACTTCACAACACAAAACTTAAAGTAGAAAATCTCGTGAGCTCCGTTAGCGAAAGAAAATAAACGACCACTTCAAGGTACTGTAATGAACTCATTCTTTATTTATATTGGTGTTAAACCTACTGTATTCTAACTTATCTATGGTTTATAAACTATTTTACTAGCCATCGATTCATCAAAATAAGCAAACAATACATGAAAAACAGAATCTGTCAAAAACAGAACAGTCTGTAGTAATCTGTAGCTAGCGCAAGATCTGGAACCCCAAAAATTCTAAAATAAATTGCTGGACGTGAGGAATTTATCTATTAATCATCTTCAAAAAGAATTAACTAAATAGCACTTAAAAATAAAAATTACAGCAGTTCTCGTGAGTGATAAAGTTTCGGTTTTTTACAGCAAGTTCAACAAGACTTTCCCCAAGTCTTCCCAACGGTACTACTTGGCACAAACACTAATTAAACACAAAAAGACACAACCAAAACAGAGTCTAGATAAATTATTTATTACTAAACAGGAGCAAAAGGCAAGGAATAAAAATAAAATTGGGTTGCCTCCCAACAAGCGCTATCGTTTAACGCCCCTAGCTAGGCATAACAAGCAAGAATAGATCTAGGTATTGCCATCTTTGGTGGGCAATTCTTCAATGAGGCATCTACCATCTTTAGGAATTTATTTCTTTTTATTAATTATCAAACATTTAGGCACAAGATTGAAAAATTCATTTGTAAAAAATGGTTCCGTAATGATAGCAAAAAGATTGGGATGAAATCTTATAGATTTGAGATCCGCATTTTCCTTACTAGAGGATTCACCCTTATTTTTAGGAACATACATAAGCTTGAAAATTTTAGTGGGAGTACTTGGAGTATTCTTTACGGAAGAAAAAGAGGTTCCCAAGTTGCTGATAATACCCTCAAGTTTATCGATCCTAGTGGAATCGTGATTTATTTTCTCATTAACTATGGGTTCCTTTTCTTTAATATTTTTTAAAGTAACTCCTACTTTAGATCCATATTGAGAGATTCGGCTGTGGATCTTTTTATCCAAATTTTCAATTAACTCTACGGTAGCAAACTTATTTTCAATAATTTCAAGCCTTTGCATTACATGCTCAAAAGTTAATATAGTTCCATTAACCAAGAGAGGAGGTGAGCCAAATAAATCTAACATAGCATTATAAGAATCAAAAGTATGGCTACCCAAAAACTTCCCTCCGGTAATAGTATCAAGAACATAACGATGCCAAGGAGTAATGCCTACATAAAAATTGCGAAGAAGAACGGAAGTAAATTTAGAGAATTGCAAATTCTATACCAAGCATCTTTTAGATTTTCTCCCTCCCTTTGCTTAAAATTTAGAATTTCATTCTCGGGAGACAACGGAGAAGATAAGGGACTAGCCATAACGACAAGCAAACAAACTAACACACAAGCAAACAAAAAGCAAGTGGGGAAAAAGAGGTAAATAGAGAAAAAGATGGAGGATAGAGAGAGAGGGCGAATAAAACGGCAAGGGTGAAGTGGGGAAGAGGAAAACGAGAGGCAAATGGCAAATAATGTAATGCGGGAGATAAGGGTATGTGATGGGTACTTTGTATGTTGACTTTTGCGTACACCTCCCCGGCAACGGCGCCAGAAATCCTTCTTGCTACCTCTTGAGCACTGCGTTGGTTTTCCCCGAAGAGGAAGGGATGATGCAACAAAGTAGCATAAGTATTTCCCTCAGTTTTTGAGAACCAAGGTATCAATCTAGTAGGTGGCTACATGTGAGTCCATCGTACCTGCACAAAAGAAATAAATCCTCGCAACCAACGCAAATAGGGGTTGTCAATCCCTATAAGGCCACTTACGAGAGTGAGATCTGATAGATATGATAAGATAATATTTTTGGTATTTTTATGATAAGGATGTGAAGTAAAATAAAGGCAAAGTAAATAGCAAAGGAAATAACTAAGTAGTAGGAGATTAATATGATGAAGATAGGCCCGGGGGCCATAGGTTTCACTAGTGGCTTCTCTCGAGAGCATAAGTATTCTACGATGGGTGAACACATTACTATTGAGCAATTGACAGAATTGAGCATAGTTATGAGAATATCTAGGTATGATCATGTATATAGGCATCTCGTCCGAGACAAGTAGACCGACTCCTGCCTGCATCTACTACTATTACTCCACTCATCAACCGCTATCCAGCATGCATCTAGAGTATTAAGTTAAAAACAGAGCAACGCCTTAAGCAATATGACATGATGTAGAGGGATAGACTCATGCAATATGAAGAAAACCCCATCTTGTTATCCTCGATGGCAACAATACAATATGTGCCTTGCTGCCCCTACTGTCACTGGGAAAAGGACACCGCAAGATTGAACCCAAAGCTAAACACTTCTCCCATTGCAAGAAAGATCAATCTAGTAGGCCAAACCAAACTGATAATTTGAAGAGACTTGCAAAGATAACCAAACCTACATAAAAGAATTCAGAGAAGATTCAAATATTATTCATAGATAGACTTGATCATAAACCCACAATTCATCGGTCTCAACAAACACACCGCAAAAAGAAGATTACATCGAATAGTTCTCCACAAGAGAGGGGGAGAACATTGTATTGAGATCCAAAAAGAGAGAAGAAGCCATCTAGCTAGTAACTATGGACCCGTAGATCTGAGGTAAATTACTCACACTTCATCAGAGGGGCTATGGTGTTTATGTAGAAGCCCTCCGTGATCGATGCTGGCTCCGGCGGAGCTCCGGAACAGGCCCCAAGATGGGATCTTGTGGATACAAAAAATTACGGCGGTGGAATTACGGTTTTGGCTCCGTATCTGATCGTTTGGGGGTACGTAGGTATATATAGGAGGAAGGAGTACGTCGGTGGAGCAACAGGGGGCCCACGAGGGTGGAGGGCGCGTCTGGGGGGGGGGGGGTTAGGCGCGCCCCCTACCTCGTGGCCTCCTCTTTTCTTTCTTGACGTAGGGTCCAAGTCTCCCAGGTCTTGTTCGTTGAGAAAATCACGTTCCCGAATGTTTCATTTCGTTTGGACTCCGTTTGATATTCCTTTTCTTCGAAACCCTAAAATAGGCAAAAAAGAGCAATTCTGGGCTGGGCCTCCGGTTAATAGGTTAGTCCCAAAAATAATATAAAAGTGGATAATAAAGCCCAATAATGTCCAAAACAGTAGGTAATATAGCATGGAGCAATAAAAAAATTATAGGTACGTTGGAGACGTATCAGCTTCCCATGGCCCTCACTGGTGCGCGCGCGCCTGGCTGCTCAACCTTCCCAGATCCACGGTGGCGTCCTGGGAGGAGTTGCGCGGCCTCTTCGTTGCGCGCTACGGGGCACCGACGCACCACGCGGTTGCGGCCCTCCTCGTCAACGCGCAAGCACCACCCTCAGATTGTCATGTCAAGCCGTTCTTTCGCCAGATTGGCGTCGTTTCCAAGCGCCTGGGGGCTCCACCGGGCTGGGCCGCGCCCGAGGCCGACCTCACCTTCGACTCAGGGGATCGTCCCGCCTCCACCATCGACTCGGGTGCACTCCCAATGCTTTGCACGCCCACCATCTGCCACGTACCCATCACCAAGATGCTCATTGACGGCGGCGCTGGCCTCAACGTGCTCTCCGTCGAGGCCTTCAGCCTTCTTGACGTACCGCTCAAGCGGCTACACCCTAGCAAGCCTTTCTCGGGGGTCGGTGGAGGCTCCGCCCGCCCTCTGGGGCAGATCTGCCTCCCCGTGACCTTCGGCACGCGCGACAACTACCGCACCGAGCTCATCGACTTCGACATCGCCCACATCGGCCTCCCGTACAACGCCATCCTCGGGTACCCAACTCTAGCCCAGTTCATGGCAGCAACCCATCCGTCTTACAACCTCATGAAGATGCCGGGGAGCGAGGGTGTCCTCACCATGAAGGGGGACGCCTAGGAAGCCTTGATGACGCTCAAGCTCACCCTCAAGACCGCCGCAGCAGCGTAGCCCTCCGACTCGGACACCTCCAAGGCCAAGGGAGCCGCACCAACCAAGAAGAAGCATTTTTTTCACTCAGGACAAGGCAGAAACCAAGTGAGTGCCAGTCGAGGAGGACGGATCCTTAGGGGTGACCTTTACCATAGGCACCAACCTCGAGCCTGATCAAGAGGAGGCGTTGGTGAAGTTCTTGTGCACAAACAAGGAAGTGTTCTCTTGGGAGCCCGATCAACTGGTGGGGGTCCCAAGAGAGGTGATAGAACACCACGTGAAGGTGTGCCCCAACGTACGCCCCGTGAAGCAGAAGGCGAGGCAGCAGTCCACGGAGAAGCAAGCTTTCATCGTCCAAGAAACCCGCAAGCTGGAAGCTACGGGTGTCATTCACGAGGTTCGGTACCCAGAGTGGCTGGCAAACCCCGTCGTCGTCCCCAAGAAAGGCAGGAAAGAGTGGATGTGCGTCGACTTCACCAACCTCAACAAGGCCTGCCCCCAAGATCCGTTCCCGCTTCCGCGCATCGACCAGATCGTCGACTCCACTGGCGAGTGCGACTTTCTGTGCTTCCTGGATGCGTTCTCAGGATATCACTAGATCAAGATGGCGGTAGAAGATGTGGAGAAGACAGCCTTCCTAACCCTGTGTGGGGTGTACTACTACACTTGCATGCCTTTCGAACTGCGCAATGCATGCACAACCTTCGAGCAGCTCATGCACATCGCCATGGGTCGGCAGCTCGGGAGGCACACTGAAGCCTACGTCGATGACATCGTGGTGAAGTCTTGGGAGGCGAGGACCTTGATCCAAGACCTGGAGGAGACCTTTGAAAGCCTCCTCCAGGTGGACTTGCGGCTCAACCCGGAGAAGTGCGTGTTTGGCATCCCTTCCGACAAGCTTCTGGGCTTCCTTGTGTCCCACAGGGGGATCGACGCCAACCCAGAGAAGGTCAAGGCCATTGAAGACATGAGTCCACCGCAAACCCTCAAGGAAATGCAGAAGCTTGCTGGACGGGTGACTGCGTTGGGACGCTTTATTCCCAAGCTGGGAGAGCGAGCCCTACCCTTCTTCAAGATGATGAAGAAGAAGGGCCCGTTCGAGTGGACCCCGAAGGAGGACCGAGCATTTCAAGACCTCAAGAGATACTTGACTAGCCCCCAGTGATTGTGGCGCCACGGCCTCTCGAGCCCCTAGTGCTCTATCTTGCCGGCACTCCCTACTCCGCCAGCACGGGCCTAGTAGCGGTTCGGGAAGAACACCAAGCCAAGGCCGCGTCGCACCGAGCTACACCCCCAGCAGAGACGACGCGAGACCAGGAGGGCGCCACAAGGGCCGTCGCAGCAACAGCAGAAGAGCAAGCTCAGCAGGATGATGCTCTCGAACCCCCAAAGGCCTCGGCAAGCGATCAAGCGTCGGGGGCTCCACCACCTCAGGAGGCACCCCAGCTTCCGGAAGACGCAAGCCTCATCAGCATGCCTACCCTCGTCGAGCACCCGGTATACTTCGTTAGCACAGTGTTACGGGACACAAGAGCACGGTACCCCATGCCTCAGAAGCTCCTGCTCACGCTCCTGGTGGCCTCACGAAAGTTGCGGCACTACTTTCAAGGCCACCCCATCAAGGTTGTCTCAGCCTACCCATTGGAGAGAGTGCTCAGGAGCCCCAACTCTGCTGGAAGGGTCGCTGAGTGGAACATCGAGTTGCAAGCATTCCAGTTGGAGTTCAGCACTGCCAGGGTCATCAAGGGAGCCGCACTCCACTACAAAAAAAAGACACATCCGTGACATTTTGGTTCGAACAAATTTTTTTTTCTGTCATACTTATGACACTTCTATGACGATAATTGTGACAAAACCCGGTATCATAGATGTGGTGGGGTCCTACTTCTATGACAAAAAATCATGACAGAAAATGGGCTTTTCGTTTTGGGCGGGCCGGAAACACAGATGCATGACATTCTTTGGGCCGTCCATGACGGAAAAAACCATGGTAGAAGCAAGGGTGAGGAAAATATCAAGGTGTTCCCGGTTACGGTGGGTGGGCGGGGCCGAGCGATGCGCGTTTCACTCGTACACGCACGCGCGTGGGTGCGAGGCGTTGGGCTCTAATGAACTCGAGCGAGGCGTTGGACTCTAACTGAACCCGACCGATTGCACTGCAGGCTACGCATTACTGAACCCGAGCGATCGATCGACGGCTGTTAACTGAACCCGATCGAGCGATTCCTTCACTACTGCTGCTAACTGAAGTCGATCGATGCTGCCTCTGGATGAACAGTGAGCGTTGCTGGGGGTTTGGGATGAACAGTTCCCGGTGGGGGTGGATGAACATGACCCAGTGGTGTTGCCTCTGGATGAACAGGACCCTGATCGATCAAGACGGTTGGGGCTGGATGAACAGGACCCCGTGGGGGGCTGGATGAACAGGACCACCCCGTGGAGGGCAGGATGAACAGTAGATGGTGGAGGGCTGGATGAACAGTAGCCCGTGGAGGGGTGGTTGAACAGGATCTCGTGGAGAGGGCTGGTTGAACAGTAGCCGGTGGAGTAGCGCATGGTGGAGGCTGGATGAACAGGAGCCCGTGGATGAACAGTTGCAGGTGGAGGCTGGAGGAGGTCGATGGTGGATGAACGGTAGCCCGTGGAGGCTGGAGGGAGTCCACGGTGGAGATAAACAGTATCCCGTGGAGTCCCGTTTTGCGGTACGCCACACCCCTCCCGATGAACAGGACCCCAGTTTCGACCGTAGCGCTCCAATACAAGTCTGTTTCCTCTGTTTTGCGGTACGCCACACCCCTCCCGATCAATAGGACCCCCGTTTTGACTGTAGGAGGTCCGTTTCCTCTGTTTTGCAGTACGCCAGACCCCTCCCGATGAATAGGATCCCGTTTCGAACATGGCCAGTCGAACACAAGGCCGTTTCCTCTGTTCTGCGGTACGCCATGCCTCGTTTCCACCGGCTGTTCTGTCCAAGCCCTCCTGATAAACACGACGACGCATTCCATTTCGACCCAGCCCGTTGGCTCCCCATGAACACGACGACGAAGTTGTTTCTCCGTTCTGACCCAGACTTGTACATGAGCCCTGGCCGTACATACGCATGAGTAGGCGTTCGAGACCCCGCCTGTATGTATGTATGTGGCCGTATTTACTTTCTTGCACCCTGGCCGCTGTACGTACGTGTACATGCTATGTGTGCGCCTCTACTACGACACGTGCGCGCCTCTACATTGACCAGTATGTTCGTACACGTTCGCGACCAGAATGACAACGCTACGTACGCTTTGACCAGGTGGGTCCCGACTGTCAGGTACTTCCTTGCGTGCGAGGATGTAGCTGGTGGGTCCCAGCAGTCACGGGGCGAATCATTTTTTTTGCCCGGACGCACTTCCCTGTGTGCGAAGATGGAGTTGCTGGGTCCTAGCAGTCAGGGGGAAACGTTTTTTCGCAAAATATGGTGGCCCGTCCGGTGGGTCCCCGCTGTCAGGTGGAGGAATAATTATTTTGTGCGTAATAAGGAGGCACTTCCTTGCTGGCGCCATGGACCCAGCTGTCAGCCTCTCCACGTACAGTACTCTTCCGATGGAAGTCATTCCTTGACCATGTTGACCATGCCGCACCGAGAGCACCAGGGCGGTGGACGACGACGAGGCCTAGGAATGGGAAGACGCGGAGCCTGGGAAGACGCGGCAGTGGAAGCCCCCACAGAGAGGAGTACAAGGGTTCACTGGTTCGTCTGCGGTGACGGCAGAGGCTGCCGTCACCGCAGAATAACAGGGGGTGAGGGTGAGTAGAGGGATGGCCTGGCCAACGGTGGGAGTAGTAGGGGGCGGTGAGGCCTCCGCGGCATCACATCCGGCCACGGGAGGCAGGAGCACGAGGCACGACCGGCGTTGGTTTGGGCGGCTGGAGCAAGAAGACCAGAGATTGAAGAAGCAGTACGGCTGTTGGATGGACATCGTATGGTCAATGGAGCTAGAATCATGGATATGGACTAAGTTGACAAAGTCCTCCCTCCCCGTCAACTTAGTAGTCCCACAAGTCAGCCTCCCACTATATTGGGTCCTAGCTAGCAGGGGGAGTATTCATTTTTTTCGTGCATAATAAGGAGGCACTTCCTTTCGTGCGAAGATATAGCTGGTGGGTCCGAGCTGTCAGCAGGGGTAACGTCTTTTTCGTGAAATACAAAGGCCCTTTCGGTGGGTCCCAGATGTCAGGTGGAGGAATCATTATTTTGCGCGTAATAAGAAGGCATTTCCTTGCGTGCGGCCGGGGACCCAGCTGTTAGCATCTCCACGCACAGTCCACTTCAGATGCATGTCGGTCGTTCACCATGTTGACCAGGCCGCGCCGAGAGCACCAGGGCGATGGACGACGGCGAGTCCTAGGAAGGAAACGACACAGAGCCAGGGAAGACTCGACAGTTGTTTCCCACGCGGAGGGGAGTATGACTGTACGAGGGTTTACCGGTTCATCTGCCATCGCCGAAGAATAACAGCAAGTGTGGGTGAGTAGAGGGATGGCTAGGCCAGCGATGGGAGTATGGTGGGGCAGTGAGGCCTGCGCGGCAGCACAGCCGACCGCGGGGAGGAGGGAGCAGGAAGTCCCACCGACGCTTGTTTGAGCGGCTGGAGCAGGAAGAGTAGAGATTGAAGAAGCACGACGGCCGTTCGATGGACATCCAACAGTCACTGCTTGTGCGTCAACCTTTTCTTTAGGAAAGCCTCAAATCTGTGGAAAACAACATACAACCCATATGTCATTATTTCTAATAATTTATAGCCCATTTGCTAATTCTTAAGGTTTTTTTGGATCCCATATTCTTTTTGTTAGCATTACAGCCCATATTAGGGCCACGGTTAAAAAATTATACGAAATTTTGCATATTTTGGTGCGGTCTGAACTGTTTTTAATCCCGAAATTTCAAGTCACGTTCAAACTGATTTTAAAAATAAATATATATCAATATAAAATCCAACAAATTGTCCACGCATAAAAATAAATGCAATTTGAAATCTCGAAATGAAAAAAGAAATTTGAAACTAATTGCCAGTTTGATGTGTTTTAAAAATGTACAACCCATTTCTCATTACTGATAGGCCATTTTCTGGGCCAGCCGAATGAAGCTCTCCTCATCTTGAAAGATTTGCAACCCAAAAGGCCTGACAAGGTGACTTACTTGGCAAATCACAAAAAAACTGGGATGTGGCCATGGACCCAGCTGCGGCCGTGGACCCATATGTTAGCCTCTCCACGTACAGTACTCTTCCGATGGAAGTCGGTCGTTGACCACATTGACCACGCCGCGCCGAGAGCACCAAGGCGGTGGACGATGGCGAGGCCTAGGAAGGGGACGACGCGGAGCCGGGGAAGACGCGGCAGTGGATGCCCATGCGGAGAGGAGTACGAGGGTTCACTAGTTTGGCTGTGGTGTGAGGCTGCTGTCGCCACAGGGCCTGGCTAGCGGTGGGAGTAGTAGGGGGCGGTGAGGCCTCAATGGCAGCTCAGCCGGCCACTGGAGGCAGGAGCAGGTGGTCTCGCTGGTGCTGGTTTGGGCGGCTCGTGCAAGAAGAGCAGCGATTTAAGAAGCAGCAGGACCGTTCGATTCAAATCCAACGGTTACTGCTGCTAGAATCGTTTGTTGACTAAGTTGAAAAGCCCTGCATACACGTCAACTTAGTAGGCCCACAGGTCAGCTCCCAACCGGTGCGCCCCAGATGTCAGTGGGAGGAATCACTTTTTCGCGTAATAAGGTGGCAGTTGATTGCGTGCGGCCAACCCGCGGAGGGAGTAGGGTGGGCCGAGGAAGCCCGCGCGGCATCACAGCGGGCCACAAGAGGAGGGAGCAGGCAGTCCCGCCGGCGCTAGTTTAGGCGGCTGGAGTAGGAAGATCAGAGATTGAAGAATCATGTCAGTCGTTGGATGGACATCCAACAGTAACTACTGCTAGAATCGTGTGTTGACTGACAAATCCTTGTGTAAACAAGTCATCCTCGAAATCTGTGGCGTGTACAACCCATTTGCTATTATTTTTTATAATTTTTACTCATTTTCTAATTCATATGGAATTTATTGCAGCCCGTTTTCCATTTTTAGAATTGCTGCCCATTTTCTGGTCAGTACTAGGGTTAAAAAAATTAACTAAATATGTGGGAAATTTTGAAAATTCGTAAATTTTTGCTAGGGAAAGAATATTCTTAATCCAAAAACTAGTAGCCATACTAAAAAATTAAAAATAAATTAGTACTATGTCATGTTAAATCCAATGAAATACTCCCTCCGTCCCAAAATTCTTGTCTTAGATTTGTCTAAATACGGATGTATCAAGTCATGTTTTGGTATTAGATACATCCATATCTAGACTAATCTAAGACAGGAATTTTGGGACAGAGGGAGTATAAGATATCAGTGAAGAACAAAAACAAGAAAGGAACTAATATCCCATTTGCTTTAATTTTTTTGGAATTTTCAACCCCTTTTGATATTACTTTTAACAGACACTGGCCATACTCTTTGGCCAGGCCGGAATGCATCCCTCCTCATCTTGAAAGATTTGCAGCCAAGTAAGTTGGAGAAAACAAATAGGCCTAGCTTGGATATTCTTCAAAAAGAAATACTGGGCTACCTATTTTCCCAAAGAAAAAACTGCTG
The DNA here is from genome assembly GCF_003073215.2 of Triticum urartu. Lineage (NCBI taxonomy): Eukaryota > Viridiplantae > Streptophyta > Magnoliopsida > Poales > Poaceae > Triticum > Triticum urartu. Next base: position 528,769,842 of record NC_053023.1, on the reverse strand, counting down.
GGATGGTCATGTTGTTAGATGGGCCACAAAGACTGCACAACCCAGTTTATAGCCTGCTCCTCCAAATTACTACTAAAAAAAGTTATGCAATTATGTCGTTAATTGACTATACGTTGAAAATGATGTGGGTCCCAGATATCAGCAGGGTGGATTAGAGTAAAAAACGAGGGGTTCACCTGAGTAGTAAAAGATGCGCTTGCTTGTGTTCGGGAGTGGACCTGGTGGGTCCGTACTGTCATACTCACAACACTACAAAAAAAAATAAACTTCCGTGATGATACGTGTTTCTCACAGTAGGTCGTGTTTTTTGTCATGCATGTACATCCATGACGATTTTATGAAAGAATCAAGATAGTCATACATGTGCTGTCGTAGAAGTGTTCCATGACATTACCAAAATTATCATCACGGAAGTGTGCACTTCCATGACGATAAATCGCGCGTCACAGAAGTGCTTTCGTCAAGGGTGACCGACACGTGGCATCCACCGTAACGGAACACCGTTAAGCTATCGGGTCGGGTTTTGGATCCGATAACCCGTTAAGAGCCCCGACCAATGGGGATTTTCCACGTGTAAAATCATCATTGGCTGGAGGAAACACGTGTCGGCTCATCGTTGGGATAGGTGTCATCCACTCATTGGACAGAAGGCGCATATGATACGTCGACACGTGGCACGGCCCAATAGAGGCCCATTCCTGTGAAAAGGCTGGCCCGTTTGACTTGGTCAAAAGGTGGCGGGCCAGCCCATGGAAAGCCTGTTAACGGCCTGTTCGCATATAGCCCATTTACAGCCCGCTAACCCAAGGCCCGTTACGCCCTATTCGAATTAGGCCCAGTAGCGTCATCTGGGCCATCCAATATGATTCCAGCCCGTTTTCACTTCTGGCCCATGTATGGCCCATGACGTCTTTCGGCCCATATGAGGCCCTATGTAACTCTTGGCCTATTAACGACCCGTGGTGAAACTGGCCCGTAATGAACAGTGTATCACTTTACACCCATTAACGGCCCGTGGTGAAACTAGCCATAATGAACAATGTATTACTTTATACCCATTAACTTCCCATTATTCCATTGGGCCGTTTCCAGCCCATGTTATCTTTCGGCCTTCTCAGAGCCCATTTATTCTTGGGCTCATTTCCAGCATTCGTTTACTTATGGCCCATTACTGTTATTTTCTGCTTGTGGGCCAAATTCAGCCCGTGGTTACAGTCGGCCCGTTTGTGGTCCATTAATAAGTTGGGCCGTTTTCATAGCATCATCAAATACGACCCATGAACGGACGATTCCAACTCTAGCTCGTTTACGACCATAATGCGGCCTGTTATTGGCCCATGTTTGGCCAATCGATCATACGGCCCGTATAAGGCCCATTGATGATACAGCCCGTAGAAGGCCCATTGTTTCTACGGCCCGTAGAAGGCCTACCATTTCTACGGCCCGTAGAAGGCCCACTGTTTCTACGGCCCGTAGGAGGCCCAGTGTCACTACAGTAAATATTAGCCCATGGTTATTGTGGCCTAATTTTAAAAAATAGGTTATTGCAGCCACTAGTTAACCGCGGAAAAAGAACTGCACTGACTACAAGCAAACAAATAAACAAGACAACAAGGAAATTAATAAGCAAGCAACTTATGCTAGGCTATCACGGCTATTACACATATTACATCCACTGGGCATCAAAGTTCGCCAGGAGTGCAAATATAGGGAACAAAGCAGCATATAAACGCCACAGCAAAACAAGTACAGAATTGAAACCACTTCAGAAGAGTTCAAGAAACAATATCCCGGGTACCTATAATGTTGGCAAGATGCTTAGCAAGCTTATTAACTTTCTCTTGTTTGGCGCTTAAATCCTCCAGCACTTGCTATTGCACAAGAAAGTACGCATCTGAATTCTGCAGGGACTTTCGCTGTACTTCGGCTTCTTGCCGCAGCACAACTGACTGATGCCTTTCAGCTTGTAGCTGAGACTGAAGAAGCCGAAGTGATTCAGGCAGCGAGTTCGAAGAGCTTGTGCCATCGGTACTGGCCAGTAACTCGAACACTACATCAACGCAGGACTGTGGGGTTTTCTCACTGTCTACAAGATCGTTTTTATCACCTTTCTTGGAGACCAACAGGGTTGTCTCACTATCTTGAACCTTATCTGCATTACTTTCTCTACCATTGCATAGTGGGGTGCTCTTCTCCAATATTCTGTTTGCATACTACAAGAGAAACAAGCAGACACATCACAGGTTTAGCTTGTAGTATACGAAACTCATTTTGGTAAACCGGTTCAGTAGTAAGGTGGACAGGATAACAGCATGAAACAAACATATATCTATGTAGTATGGTCACTGTATTGTCCATATCATTCTAGTTTATGTTCCGTAATCAAGATAGAGACACAGTTCAACTCATATATTTTTAAGACACAGCAGCATAGACAGAATATAAGTGTGAGAAACTACACAGCATTGGCAGCACTTGTAATGTGCATCACATGAGAACATAACTATTTATACAACTTAAACTGAAATCAACATAGAGCAAGAAGTTAGAACAACAATCTAGTTAAAGAAATAGGTTTAAAACATACCTGTTCCGCCATTGGAGTTTCAATTGGATCCTTCAAATTCAAAAGTAGTTGGTATGAGTAAATACAGTGATGCAACAGCAAAGGAATATGGACCATAGCTACAGAATCTAACCTGAGAACAGTTGCTCTTCTGCTTTAAACGTGGAGTTTGGTTTAGCTATGGTGGTCTTCATGCTTTGGGCACTGCAGTAGCTTTACAAATTGCTCGTGTGGGGGTACTCCGTGGTGGACATGGTGCTTTGTCAACTATAAGTGGGTTACTATCCGCTGGGGTTGCGGTTAGATGGGTTGTAGCTGGTTCTCTGCCCAACGGTGTAAGTGTGCAATCTAGAAGAGTCTCGATTATGTGTGGTGGGGCTAGTTTGTGGGCCAGTACAACCATGGTTCTATCTGCATCGACGGGTAGCACTGTCTTTTGTGAAGAACAGGTTGTTGCTCCCTTAGATATTGCCATCACCCCCTCCAATTCAAATGGCTGATAAACAAGAAAAGAAATTGAACGTACAGACATTGTATGATAGACAGATGTGGTAATTCACATATACGTTGTCTAACCAAACAGGACAACATGATACAATTTCACATATATGATGCCTAACTAAACAGGATAGCATGACACAGTTTCAGATATATGATGGATAAGTTAACGACATGGGGGAGAGACGCTGTGGATGATGTGGCCGACGACGGCGCCGTCGATGGAGACACGCCATGTCTGCTCGGTGTCGAGCACCGGCAGCCCTGTGAGATCGAATAAAAGATAAAATGCAGCGGTGAGTGCAGAACCTCCTTGGTGGCACCGAGTTGGTCTCGGCTTCTTCGGAGGAATTGGCGAGGGTGCTGCGGTTCCGGTGGGGCAGGTCAAGACGGCGCTGTGGGGATTGAGGTGGCGCGATAGACGAGGCAAACGTCGGGGCAGCTCCTTGGAGGTGGAGAACGGGGTGGCTGATCCGGCGGGACGACGAGATCGACAGCAGATCCTCATCTGGTGCGGTGGATGAGGGACGGCGAGCTATTGCGGTGGACGACGTAGTCGGGGAAGAGTCTCCGGCTGGGCAGCGGTCGGGAGGCCGACGGAGGAGCATGGGTTTCGTGGGTTTTGGCGGCCTCGGTGTACGAATGGGGGGCGAAGGGGGAGGGGGCGCCAAGCTTAGGGACGTGCTTGTCCGAAATGTAGGGCAAGTTACCAGCGTACCCCCACCGGTTTTGACACCACGACATGGAGCTTCATTTCCGGCTGAGGGGTAGAAGGGGGATTTCACGTGTCTAGGCTGCAGGAGCGATTTCGAATGAGGAGGGAGTTCTCGTGCACGTCCGAATTTTGGGATAACAAGGCGCGGTGCGGGTTGAAGAAGCAGTAGTTTCAAAGCAGCTGAGACAAAAGATACTCGAGCTTGAAAATTTCGGGATAACAAGGTGCGGATTCCTTGTTCGACAGAACAAACTTAACGTGTAAAAAAACAATTCATACAAGACACAAGAGAGTCATGTCCCCTTTTACTATATTGCTATAGATGCCATTGAAAAAACTACAAGAAAAATGTAAAAAAATTGGGAGAACAAGATTACCCTGCACAGTACCAAATCGATTCGCACTTCCCTCAACAACAACAAAAAACAAATCAATTCCCACCAAAGAAAGAGTAATGTCCCTTTTTATATGATTACAGATGCCATGATCTCGAATTTCAATTTTTGAATCCACGTTATGTTGAATTCGAATATATCGTTAGGTGACCTTGTGGTTTATAATTGATGTAGTCATACATTTTGATCTTCCATCATATATGAACATTTTACTCCACCATGTGAACATATATATTGTCTTCTACCATATGGACTAAATTTGAATCAATTTTCCTTATTTGAGTACGATTGTTGTCAAGTTATACAATAATTTAAATATTATCTTGATAACAAAAAACATACATATAGCAGTAATCATATTTCACTATGAACTACATGTACCATACACTCTCCAATTCAAATATTTGTATCCATTTTATGTTGAATTCAAATCATAGTACATTATTGGTCTAGGTAGCGAGATGTTTGGGATAATCTAAACCTTGTTTTCATACGTATAATTTTTGGCTGAATTGGGACAAGTTTTGGTATAAACCTCTTGCAAAACCGGAGATTCTCCCCTGATTTTTGGCTGAGAGGGAACGTGTCACCTTTGTGTGCGAAACGATATACGCTGCCTCCCCCCTGATTTTATTTACAGAGGCAACATAGAACTATATGAGTGCCCTGTTAAATTTTGGAATTATTTTGGGTTCATTTGGCCTTTTTATACATTAATTGAGTTTCTGGACTTTTAATGTGCATAATCTAAATATGAATTGCATGCACATGCTCCGGTGCACCAAAGTGGGTTGAAAAATCACATGTGTGTCCTTGGTTGAATTTCTAGGTCCCATGGAAGAAATGAGAACGAAATTCAAACATCTGGGCGTCATCACTCGGCTGAGAACATCGAGAAACTTTGATTTTAAATTCATGTAAATCCAATACTCGCCTGGAAATCATGAAACTTGGCATGGTGTCATGTCATGGCACTAACATGTTGTGGTAAAAAAAATTGGGCCGATTTGGAAGCTCGTGGTTCTAAGAGGGAATGTGCCACCTTTGAGTGTGAAACGATATACGCTGCCCCCCCCCTTGAGTTTCTTAACAAAGGCAACATAGAACTACATTAGTGCCACTACAAAAAAAAGACACATCCGTGACATTTTGGGCCGAACGAATTTTTTTTCTGTCATACATATGACACTTCTATGACGATAATTGTGACAAAACCCGGTATCATCATCGATGTGGTGGTCTCCTACTTCTATGACAAAAAAATCATGACAGAAAATGGGCTTTTCGTCCTGGGCGGGCTGGAGACGCAGCTGCATGAAATTCTTTGGGCCGTCCATGACAGAAAAAATTGTGGTAGAAGCGAGGGGGAGGAAAATTTCGGGGAGTTCCCGGTTACGGTGGGAGGTCGTGGGCCGAGCGATGCGCGTTTCTCTCGTACACGTACGCGCATGTGTGCGAGGCATTGGCTCTAACTGAACTCGAGTGAGGCGTTGGGCTCTGACTGAACCCGAGCGATTGCACTGCAGGCTACACGTTACTGAACCCAAGCGATCGATCGATGGCTGTTAACTGAACCCGATCGAGCGATTCCTTCGCTACTGCTGCTAACTGAAGCCGATCGATGGGATGAACAGTGAGCGTTGCTGGGGGGTTTGGATGAACAGTGAGCGGTGGCATTGCCTCTGGATGAACAGGACCCCGTGGTGTGGTGGAGGGCTGGATGAACAGTAGACGGTGGAGGGGTGCCCGTGGAGGGGTGGATGAACAGGAGCCCGTGGTGTGGAGGGCTGGATGAACAGTAGACGGTGGAGGGGTGGTTGAACAGGAGCCCGTGGTGTGGAGGGCTGGATGAACAGTAGACGGTGGAGGGGTGCCCGTGGAGGGGTGGTTGAACAGGCCCCCGTGGTGTGGAGGGCTGGATGAACAGTAGACGGTGGAGGGATGGTTGAACAGTAGCCGGTGGAGTAGCGCGCGGTGGAGGCTGGATGAACAGGAACCCGTAGAGGCTGGATGAACAGGAGCCTGTGGAGGCTGGAGGAGGTCGACGGTGGAGATGAACAGTATCCCGTGGAGTCCCGTTTTGCGGTACGCCACACACCTCCCGATGAACAGGACCCCCATTTCGACCGTAGCCTTCAACACAAGTCCGTTTCGTCCGTTTTGCGGTACGCCACACCCCTCCCGATCAACAGGACCCCCGTTTTGACCGTAGGAGGTCCGTTTCCTCCGTTTTGCGGTACGCCAGACCCCTCCCGATGAACAGGATCCCGTTTCAAACGTGGCCGGTCGAACACAAGGCCGTTTCCTCCGTTCTACGGTACGCCAGGCCTCGTTTCCATCGCCTGTTCCGTCCAAGCCCTCCCGATGAACACGACGCATTCCGTTGCCTTCCCATGAACACGACGCATTCCGTTGCCTCCCCATGAACACGACGACGATGATGTTTCTCCGTTCCGACCCAACAATGTACACGAGCCCTGGCCGTACGTATGCGCGAGTAGGCATTCGAGACCCCACCCCTATGTACACATATGTGGCCGTATTTTATTTCTTGCACCCTGGCCGTTGTACGTACATGTACATGCTATGTGTGCGCCTCTACTACGACACGTGCGTGCCTCTACATCGACCAGTATATATGTACGTACACGTTCGCGACCAGAATGACAATGCTACGTACGCTTCGACCAGGTGGGTCCCGACTGTCAGGCACTTCCTTGCGTGCGAAGATGTAGCTGGTGGGTCCCAGCAGTCGGGGGGCGAAATACGGTGGCCCGTCCAGTGGGTCCCCGCTGTCAGGTGGAGGAATAATTATTTTGCACGTAATAAGGAGGCCCTTCCTTGCTGCGGCCGTCGACCCAGCTGTCAGCCTCTGCACATACAGTCCACGTCCGGTGGAAGCCGTTCCTTAACCACGTCGACCATGCCGCGCCGAGAGCACCAGGGCGGTGGACGACGGCAAGACCTAGGAAGGGGACGATGCAGAGCCGGGGAAGACGCGGTAGTGGATGCCCACGCGTAGAGGAGTACGAGGGTTCACTGGTTCGCTGCGGTGTGAGGCTATCGTCGCCGCAGAATAACAGGGTGTGTGGGTGAGTAGAGGGATGGCCTGGCTAGCGCTGGGAGTAGTAGGGGGCAGTGAGGCCTCCGCCGCATTGCAGCTGGCCATGGGACGCAGGAGCACGAGGCACGACCGGCGCTGGTTTGGGCGGCTGGAGCAAGAAGACCAGAGGTTGAAGAAGCACTACGGCCGTTGGATGGACATCGTACGGTCACTGGAGCTAGAATCATGCATATTGACTAAGTTGACAAAGCCCTCTATCCCCGTCAACTTAGTAGGCCCACAAGTGAGCCTCCAACCAAGGTGGGTCCCACCTAGCAGGGGGGTATTCATTTTTTTAGCGTAATAAGGAGGCACTTCCTGGCGTGCGAAGATATAGCTGGTGGGTCCGAGCTGTCAGCGGCGGTAACGTTTTTTTCGCGAAATACAGAGGCCCTTTCGGTGGGTCCCTGATGTCAGATGGAGGAATCATTATTTTGTGCATAATAAGGAGGCATTTCCTTGCGTGCGGCCGTGGACCCAGCTGTTGGCCTCTCCACGTATAGTCCACTTCAGATGCATGTCGGGCGTTGACCACGTTGACCAGGCCGCGCCAAGAGCACCAGGGCGGTGGACGACGGCGAGGCCTAGGAAGGGAATGACACGGAGGCAGGGAAGACTCGGCAGTTGTTTCCCACGTGGAGGGGAGTACGACTGTATGAGGGTTTACTGGTTCGTCTGTCGTCGCCGGAGAATAACAGCAGGTGCGGGTGAGTAGATGGATGGCTAGGCCAGCGATGGGAGTACGATGGGGCGGTGAGGCCTGCGCGGCAGCACAGCCGGCCGTGGGGAGGAGGGAGCAGGCAGTCCCGCCGGCGCTTGTTTGAGCAGCTGGAGCAGGAACAGCAGAGATTGAAGAAGCACGACGGCCGTTCGATGGACATCCAACAGTCACTGCTTGTGCGTCAACCTTTTTTTAGGAAAGCCTCAAATCTGTGGAAAACAGCATACAGCCCATCTGCCATTATTTCTAATAATTTACAGTGCATTTGCTAATTCTTAAGGTTTTTTTGGAGCCCATATTCTTTTTGTTAGCATTACAGACCATATTGTGGCCACAGTTAAAAAATTAACAAAATTTTGCATATTTCGGTGCGGTCCAAACTGTTTTTAATCCCAAAATTTCGACTCACATTCAAACTGATTTTAAAAATAAATGTATATCAATATAAAATCCAACAAATTCTCCACGCATAAAAATTAATGTAATTTAAAATCTCAAGATGAAAAAAAGATATTTTAAACTAATTGCCGGTTTGATGTGTTTTAAAAATGTACAGCCCATTTCTCATTACTGTTGGGCCATTTTCTCGGCCAGCGGAATGAAGCTCTCCTCGTCTTGAAAGATTTGCAGCCCAACAGGCCTGACAAAGAGACTTACTTGGCAAATCACAAAAAAACTGGGCTGTGGCCGTGGACCCAGCTGTCAGCCTCTCCACGTACAGTACTCTTCCGATGGAAGTCGGTCGTGGACCACATTGACCACGCCACGCCGAGAGCACCAAGGCGGTGGACGACGGCGAGGCCTCGGAAGGGGACGATGCGGAGCCGGGGAAGACGCGGTAGTGGATGCCCACGCGGAGAGGAGTACGAGGGTTCACTGGTTCGACTGCGGCGTGAGGCTGCAGTCACCGTGGAATAACAGGGGGTGTGGGTGAGTCGAGGGATAACATGGGCCAGCGGTGGGAGTAGTAGGGGCGGTGAGGCCTCCGCGGCATCGCAGCCGGCCACGAGAGGCAGGAGCACGCGGCACGACTAGCGCAGCTTTGGATGGCTGGAGCAAGAAGACCAGAGGTTGAAGAAGCACTACGGCTGTTGGATCGACATCGTACGGTCACTGGAGCTAGAATCGTTCATATTGACTAAGTTGACAAAGCCCTCCATCCTCGTCAACTTAGTAGGCCCACAAGTTAGCCTCGCACTAGGTTGGGTCCCAGCTAGCAGGGGTAGTATTCATTTTCTGTGTGTAATAAGGAGGCACTTCCGGTGGGTCCAAGCTGACAGCGGGGGGAACGTTTTTTCGCGAAATACGATGGTCCGTCCGGTGGGTCCCAATAGTCAGGGGCAAACGTTTTTTTTCGCAAAATACGGTGGCCTGTCCGGTGGGTCCTAACAGTCAGGGGGGAAACGTTTTTTCCGCAAAATACTGGTGGCCCGTCCGGTGGGTACCTGCTGTCTGGTGGAGGAATAATTATTTTGCGCGTAATAAGGAGGTACTTCCTTGCGGCTGCCGTGGACCCAGCTGTCAGCCTCTCCACGTACAGTACTCTTCCGATGGAAGTCGGTCGTTGACCACATTGACCATGCCGCGCCGAGAGCAGCACGACGGTGGACAACAGCGAGGCCTAGGAAGGGGACGACGCGGAGCCGGGGAAGACGCGGCAGTGGATGCCCATGCGGAGAGGAGTATGAGGGTTCACTGGTTCGGCTGCGGTGTGAGGCTGTCGTCGCCGTAGAATAACAGGGGGAGTGGGTGAGTGGAGGGATGGCCTGGCCAGCGGTGGGAGTAGTATGGGGACGGTGAGGCCTCCGCGACAGCACAGCCGGCCACGGGAGGCAGGAGCATGCGGCACGACCGGCGCTGCTTTGGGCGGCTGGGGCAAGAAGACTAGAGGTTGAAGAAGCACTATGGCCATTGGATGGACATCATTAACCACGCCGCGCCGAGGGCACTAGGGCGGTGGACGACTGCGAGGCCTACGAAGGTAACAACACAGAGTCGGGGAAGACACGACAGTGGCTGCCCACGCGGTGGAGAGTACGAGGGTTGACTGGTTCGGCTGCCGTCGCCAGAAAATAACAGGAGGTGTGGGTGAGTAGAGGGATAGACAGGCCAGTGATGCGAGTATGATGGGGCCGTGAGGCCTACCCGGCAGCACTGCCGGCCACGGGAGGCGGGAGCAGGCGGTTCCGACGGTGCTGGTTTGGGTGGCTTGGGCAGGAAGATCAGAGACTGAAGAAGCACGATTGCCGTTAGATTGACATCTAACGGTCTGACGCTGGTAGAGTCGATTGTTGACTAAGTTTCTTTTTTGAGAAACCTTGTGTACGCATGAACTTAGTAGGCCCACAAGTCAGCCTCCAAATCTGTGGCAGACAACATAAAGCGCATTTGCTATTTTTTATAATTTGCAGCCCATTTGCTAATTCTTAAGTAATTTATTACAGCCCATTTTCTGCCCAGGACCACGGTCAAAAAGTCCAACCATATTTTGCATATTTCGGTGGAGTCCGAACTATTGTAATCCCGAAATGATAAACATTTTTTAAGAACTTATTGATTTGCCAAAAAAATCGTTTTATTTTTGTAAGAAAATAAGACATGGGACAATTTAGTTGGTTTAAGGGAAAACCAGTGGGAAAAAAATCAGCGCTGGGTGGGAAAAAACAACAAAAATAAAGATGTAAATATGAAAAGGGAATTTTATGTGTTTTCAATATAATGATACGTGTATATGAACTAGTAAAACTATAGGTAGAGATTAGAAAACGGATGTAGGACATGCGTTTCAAGAGGAAAATAGAACTGGGCTATGTGTTTGATTCAGTAAAAAAAACTGCCTGCGGATGTTGTAAGACAAAATATAACTAACGCTGGCGGGCCAGAGGCCAGTAGATACCTGCTGGATCTTTGTGCCCCGTTGTCGTCATGGGCTGGGCCTGTTTAAAACAAAACAACGCTGGGCAATCTACAACCCAGTTGAAACTTGCTCGACCTAAAAAAACAATATACGTGCTCAATAAACGACAGAATTTTGCAAGTACAAACTGATAACTCGGATGCAGCATGGATATTGTTTTTTTATCGTGATAATAAGTGCATGCACATGTTTCGAAAAAATTGGAGAACTGGGAATTCGAACGGCGGGTGCTTATGCTACCCATCAAATAAAAATCAGGTGCCTGAAAATTCGTTTCGAAACAAATGATTCAGCTTTATATCCATGTCGACCCTCGGCATGATGGTTGGAAGCAAATGCAAGTTCATACCAAAAGATCGTTAACAACAATAACAACTTGCGGACGACAAGGTAGTACAACTACCAATACCAAACTAACTTATAATCTTTTTTCTCCTGGCCCCAGTGTTCGTCTGGTAGAAAATCTTACAGAGGACCAACTCCCGCTCCTTCTCTTGCTCCAGGTCCCCGAGGTGGTATTGGTGCATCACCTAGTTGGTCCTCTGCTGGTCGAAGTTCTTGTTGGTGTGCAGCACCAGAACCTTTTTTGCTGCCCGTCTGCCGGCCGTTGACCATCACCGGCAAGGTATTGCCAGTCTTGTGCCACATCGCGTGCATGCGGCACTCCGACTGTATCTTGCGACGCGTCCACGCACCCCTTTTGAACGCCCTGGAATTGCGCTGGAAGAAATGCTTCCTTAGGCCACTCAGTGTGATACCTTCAGTATTGTGGAATACATGTTTTAGTGTACCTAGTTGGCATTTTCATAACATCTTTGGCATGTTGCAGTCACTTGTTTCACTTTTTATTAACTGTCAAATTGTAATTGCTTCACCAGGTCTGCGTATAAAAAGAAAAATAGAGCTATAAACAAAGGAATATGTTTGTGCAAGTAGACGGCCGATCGGTGTCTTACCTGGAAGTTTCTCAGGTTGGGTGTAACATATGCCGTGCTCGCTGTCGATGGTTGGTATGAACAAATCGATGAGAGACTGAAATCTCGCGCTGTCAGCACTCACTTTGGCCTCAAGGTGCTCGATCAGCTCCTGGTCCGTGGAATCGAACTTGACGCCAGCCGGCAGCACGGGCCAATCCTTCTTCGACTTGCATCGGTAATTCCAGTTATATGGTACTCAATGTATGATCAATCGACTGTTTTAAGTGAATGATGAAAGATTTCGACAGATTAGTGGTACTCCAAATCTGAAGTCCAGAATACCCGAACACGCCGCCGGGATTCTTGTGTCACCTCACGCGCAGCGTGTTGTCACGTCAATTCAATGTGTGGACAAGATGAATAATTTGACTGACGTATAGTAGTACTGCCACTGTACTACTTACTAGTCGTATTTAGTGTCACAATTTATACATAGGTTTAACTAACAAGTACGCACTTGAAGCCTAACTAATATATATATATGGCTTCTGCGCAGCATCTCCATCATCATTATCAGTACATCATACGCAGGTGAGTTAGGATGCACTTGATCCCAGGAAGGTATCTATCCTTCAAACCAGAGGAGTGCTTCAAACTAACAACAGTACATAATATCCAATAAAAGAGGGTCATGCTACAGCAGCAGAATACATGGCTCAGTCTAGATATCAGCACGAATCAAGTTGTGCATATTTGCTGTTGGCATGAACCACATCGCCGCATGTCGGGTTTGCAAAAGCCATCCATCGCATGGAAGCTTGATGCCTTTCACACACTAAAGATTATCTGGCAACAAGCTGTGTCGACGAATCTCTAGATATGGTGATTTATGAAAACCATGGCATGATGTGTAAACACAGCCCCCCCTCGCGAATGGAAGTTTCATACCACAGTAATCATCACCGGTGATATAATCGATGATTGGTTGGATGATCGGATAATTGAGCCCGAGGAACAAGGAGTGGTTGTCGAGGCTGTAAACCCGCCTCCAGTTGAATACGCCTGGCCCAACGGAGCTGGGATCTTTCTCGAACACGAAGCATCCATAGCCATCAATGTCACGAACGCCCCACGCATTGTACTGCATGTGGCTTGATGTAATGGTTTGGTCAATTTGGTATGTGCGAACAAGCATCAAATGACCGCCGTCAGCTGAACGAGCGATAAACCACCACCCATCGGCTGGTATGATTCCAGGTCCTGGAATCATGAAGGCCAGCGCATTTGCGTCTGCTGCAACATTTCAAATTGGAGACCAAGAGGACAAAAATAAACAATCATGTTCAGAGTATGTGTGGAATTAAGATTATTATAACAGTGACACATATCATAGACAGAGAATTGCAATGTCGTGGTCATAATCATACCCCAAGTTAAAAAACAAGCCAATGGCTTTCATATTCTAGCAATATGCCATGGTTCAAACATCATGTAACAATGAGAGGAAAACAGCTATGACAGCGCCTACTCATATTCTACCTACTACTATTCTCATATCAACTCTAAGCAATAACATGCGTTGTTATAAAAATCTTGTAAACGAGAGTAACATATAGCAATCATGATGTTATGCTCATAATATGTATTCTAACAATCATTAGATGCCAATTGTTCTCATATCAACTCTAAAAATAACATGTGTGGTCATAAAAATCTAGGAAATGAGAGGAACATATAGCAATGATGTGGTTATAGACATGCTATGCATTCTAAATTTGTAACAAATGAACAGGCAGTCATATTCATAAGGTAAAGATGAGATGAGATAAAACAATTACACGATGATAGATTCCACCAATATAGGTAGCCAATCTGTGCGCCGACCGCGTAAACGATGCCATCATGCACTATAGCATCAGACAGAAATGTTTCCTCAACAGGATTGATGATGAGCCATAACCATGTATGGCGACCGGATTCCAGATAGACTAATCCCTTGTTGAACAAGGCAATGAGCTTGTAATCCATGTAGTCTTCTGATGGTGTGGGCACTTCGCAGATTACAACTTTCTGCAAACAGAGGTCGAGCCAAAAGCTTGACGCGTCTCGTGCGTAGTAGGCAGGAGTGTCCGATGGGCCGCGAGGCTCGATGGCGGCGGTATCCAATGCTGGAAGGGTGATCTCTCGCTGGGTGTAGATATCGACGAGATGCCACGGACTACCGGTGTGGTGGATGAGGACGATCCAGTTGGCCTTCATGCCCGCCCAGTATTGGTCGCGCATGAAGGACAGGTGGACGGGTAGTGGTAGCATGTCGAGGGGCACCACGGCAACCTCCGTAGGATCATCAAGTCGGTGTCTGGGCCACCTGCGAGGATCGGGCATCAGCAAGCAGGGTGTCTTGAAAAGAGCCGACCGGTTGTAGACGAGTAGACGGTACAAAGACACCGAGCATGCGGCCAGACGGACTGTGCTGAGTAGGTCCATATTACTACAGATCTGCTCCAAGAGAACATCGGGGAGGGAATTTCAATCGCGGCTCTGCGTGTCAGTCGGTTCTGCCTTGGGGTCTTCGGTGCCTGCGAGCCAGCGGGGAAGTGGATTCGGGCGGGCGAGCGAAGAAGCTTCTCCTCGTGTGGCCGAGCAGTGAGCGGGGGCATATGGTACGCGCGAGCTACCAAGGAAGATGGCGCGAGCGGGCGAGCAGTGAGCGGGGGTAAATGGTGTGCGGCCGACGATGGGGAAGAGAGGAGGAAGAAGAAGAGAGGAGGAATAAGAAGAGACTAGTTGAATAGTTCTCTCTGACCGAGATGGGGAATAAATGGATCGTGAGGACTTCCTTTCTACAGTATCCCTATGCCTCTACACTCACTTCACTCATTTTGCTCCGTACCTAGTCACTTGTTGAAATCTGTAGAAAGACAAATACTCCGTATTTGGGAATAGAGGGAGGCTCTTACTCCGTACTATTTGGGAACAGAGGGAGTATCACCATATGGAGGGAACAGAGGAAGCTTGAAATATGAACATGTCAATGGGATGGAGTAAGCCCCATGCATGCATGCAACATGCAACACTCACATGTACACATGGACGCACGCAACACTCACACACCCATGCGGCACACAGCACACGACGCAACACACACGCTCACGCTCAAGTGCTCAACCTACTCCCTACGTCCGTGAAAGACAGTACATTTAGAGATTTACACATTGACCAGGGCATAATTAATGCCCAAAAGTAGCATACTTATGTGTGCATGCGACCATTGAGATAAGAAGATTAAATGAAGGCCGTTGCATGCTGTAATTAAGGATAGACATGTAGCCTATACCTACAGCACAAGTTGGTGCATTAGTCAATCAATATTGATTTAGATTAAAGGTTAAACACATTGGAAGTGTAGATGTACATCATGTAGTACACTCTTTGTTGGAAGACCGAGGGAGGACACATGCATGCACTCACATACACAGCCAGGGCGGTTCACGCGCAAGGGTTGGACTCGTGTCGCGCCTGCGTAAAGTTTTGTTTAACTGATTTCTTTGCTCTGCCAACTGACAGGTGGGACCCAGAAACCAGGTGACAATTTAACCAGTCAACAAAGTGCCACGTCGACTTTGTGGCCGGTCAGTAGGGTGCAATACGGTGCTCTACGATGAGCTAGTGATCGCATAATCGCCGCAAAACTATATATAGTGACCGTAAAGAGCATAGTGTTACATACGTTGACCGCCACTGTATCTTTCTCGTTTCAAATTAAGCCATATTAATCGGAAAGGATGCAGTATGGACTACTAGTACTAGTACTAGTACTGCTTTGATGTGTCCTGTCAACTCGCCAGACGAGGAGAAGCTTGCTTACTACGCCTCTCCCTCGCCCACGCGTGTGGTGGTTCGCAGGACGAGGAGAGGGTTTTGACTACAACGCCCTCTCCCTCTCCCTCGCCCTCGCCCTCGCGGTGGACGTGCAGTAGTTCAATCGATGTCAGATTGCCAGAAGCATATTGTATTGTAGTATCATCATTGTTGGACCTTCCGAAGAGGCGAAGAGCCAAGTGCAAGGTTCACACGAGTACGAACTATTGAACCTCCCGAAGAGGCAAAGAGCCAAGCGCAAGGTTTTATAGGAGTTGTCGTCCTAGTAGGAGTGTACTAGTACAATTATAGGGAATGATGCTACTGTATGATGTCGCCACGTCACGTATATCCAAAGCCGTGCCACCTTTTTTCTCAAAGAGCGTGTTGGGGCCCGTGCAACAACCAGACAAGTTGCACGTACACATAACACATTTACTAGTAATAAATTCTAAAGGACAAATGCGAGTATGCCACACAAGTTCATCTCAAACTCATGTGATAAATTTGAGCATGACTAGTGTACATATATTCACAGTGCTACCGTTCACAATTACCGTACTCCACTTACACGTTGTAGATGGGCTACATGTCCTCCTCCGGGTTCCAGACCCATGTGTTCTTCATGGATGGCACGATCCATAGCGGTGGGTGACGGGAATCATTGTCGCAGCTTTCTAGTCCGGTTCCACATGATGGAGACTCATCCAAGCTGAAGCGGCATAAATCAGGGATAGCGTGTCCCAGCATGTCGTTCATCCGGCGGTGCGCACTGAAGACACAACCATGCTTCATGAACGGGAGGCCCTCCGTGTCGTGCACGGAAGGTGGCATCCGCTTCACAATGGGGTAGCTGTCCCCGATGAAAAGCGAGTACTCTCCAAGAGTGTTCCTCGGCACCCACGTAGCATCACGAGGGTTGAACTCGGCGCCGTTCATCTGGTACACGCGGCATCCCAGATCTAGACACATGGTGACGTACATAGTCAAGGTCCATGCATAATAATGTTGTGCTCAAATGTGGCAGTCAGTAATACTGTGCAGCAAATAGTACTACTCCGTTATAGAGGAAGTAAAATAACCGGCATATTATATATAGCCACTCTTGGCTACATGGATGAGATAGTAAGACATGGAAAAACAAAAATGGTGGCAGCTAGTGGGTTCAAGTCTTCAAGGGCCTAGCTAGCTATATGCGTCCTCCAAGGTAAAAAGTACTCCTACTAGTACTACAAAGTATACTACTAGTACAACAATGAAAGAGAAGGCGAGAGGGTTAAAAAATGGAATACCTGGGTAGATGGTGACGGTCCAATCATGGTAGATTATGTGACCATGTTGCACATCAGTGGTACCATGGGTAACGACTGCTAAGATAGTTGATCCCAATATGCCAAAGTCAGCTACAAGGTTCCAGGTTAGACCGAATCGAGGATGCAAATGCACATCCAGGATCGGCGATCTTATTTTGATCAGGGGATGACTGGTCCCTACAAAATAATGGAGTACCTTTAGGGATGAAAATGATGGTTTGTGCATTCCGTTTGTAATCTCCCGTACCGTAGGATGTCAACCAGATGAAACAAGTCCCCTGGCTTGTCACCGCGAAGATGCGTCTTCGAACGTGTAGAGGTACAAATTTGCCGCCGCCAACATGCGCCAGCCTCTGCCGTTACTGCCTCCTGCATTGATGGCAATCCTTATGTCGAACACCGCGATGGGATAGTAATCATCGTAGCCGCATCGCTTTGTCGGCGGGTCCGCAATTGCTATCTTCCTCAATCTCATGTAGGCATCATCATACGTATTCTTGCCCAGCCAGTTCGAAAGGCCGATCCCAATGGTGGAGAAGGGGTCTACCGGAATGGCCGCACTGCTGTGGATGTTGTGCAAAATGGTGGTGGTATCCTGCCGGAGGTATGCAAGCCAATCTTCATTGGCACCGACCCAGACCTATATATAAGATGGTGGGCAGCGGAGAAATTACAGGATGGAAATGGAATAACTATGTACTACATGATCAAACTCCATTACTGACCTGCTCATTGGACAAAATCCAACTACCTCTCAACGTCGGCAACTCTAGCGGAGTCAAGGTGCAACCATGGCCAGGGAGCGGTCGACTGTTCGAAGGATTGTCCCATAGAAGAACCTTCTCCTCGAGGATGCATGGAAGACCAACAAGCATGGCCTGTTTAAGCAGCATCTTGAAAAAGTTGGTGCAGGAAGCACCGAGTCTTGCGGCGGTGAGGACGTCGGAGCGGCGTGTGATTTCTCCCACAGGATCGTCGTCCAAGGTCTCCCAGCCCCGACAAGGAGGAGAACCGCCTGGCGAATCCATGGGAGCAGCGACGAACTACCTTCTCTTTGGGGGGAGGGGAACTGGCGAGGAGTAGATAAGAGCGTAGTAACCGCAGGGCCTCGTCCCTTCCAACTGTAGATCGTTCCTCAACGAAGGGGTGATGCTATTATTTACTACTAGTACTCCCTCCGATTCTTTTTACTCTGCGCATAAGAGAAGACCCGGATACCAAGGCAGGGGCTCGCTGCATGCTTTCTGGACGGAAATACCCCTGGCGCATGGATGGGAGGAGTTAGCAGCTATAACTGCCCCATGCAGCCCATTGGCTGTCCGCCCGCATTCTCCTCTCTCTGCATGCTGCATGGATGTCTCCCTCTCTCTCACATGACTGCATGCGGTGGCGCTGGCCTATGAGAAGCTCGCGTGGAGATAGCAATCTTCTCTCCAGAAGTAACTTTTTTTAAAGAAAGGGATTATGGAACGTTATAGGTTTGCATTATACTGTAAATAATAGCACTAGTAAGAATTTTTTGGCACTAGGTAGTAGTTTTTGGCGTGGATTAAGAAATTTTGGGTATGTTTTTGCCATTTTTTGTACACGCCAACTAGTGTCAAAAAACGTCTTACATTATGTGATGGAGGAGTACGTACTCGTGCTGTAGCAGTACTAGTACTACTTTTCTCAACTAGTAGTGCGATGTACTGTAGTTCTAGTCTAGTCTAGTATAGTGCACCAGTTTTGAACTCTTGAATCTCAGGGCTAAGGAGCTGCAGTTGGAAGTGGAGGGAACTACTGTTCTCTAGAACCATCGTTGTACTATCAATGCAGGGGGAAGTACACCTACGTAGTGGCCTAGTGGGTACTCTCGGTGCTCTATTCAGCCGCTCCTCTCACGTAGCTAGCCTACTCAGCCGCTCCTCTCACGCACACACTAGCAGCCTGTTTATCAGCGACGGTTACTGCGGGGGCAGAACATTTCAGTTATTTGATACAGCGAGACTAGGCTTTTCGCTTCCATTTGTGGAGGTGTAATGGACCTCGTCGAACTTTGTTAGTAGTTCCTTCTTTATGAATGAGATGAAGCAAAGCTTTTGCCTTCGTTTCAAAAAAACACGGCAAGAGGAATTTCTTTTATAGTAGAGCCGATAATGGAGTGAAGTCCATGCATGCATCGCCACAAGCTAGAGAGTAGTAGTAGAGCACTTTAAGTACAGAGCCATATTGCACAGTTCCCAATGCCCCGTCAGGCTTTTCCGGCTCCTCGGGCTTAATTGGGAGGCGCTAGTTTAAATATGCTACTAGCTGGAAGTTGCAAGCGAGGTGTGGCTAGGGCGAGCAAGCGAGCCATGGGATGCTGGGAAGGAAAACCCGTTCACGTGGCTAGGCTGTCTAGTGCACCCAGACTGTGGGGCCGCATGTCCATTTGACTTCAAAACTCAAACTACCCATTTAAAATATTGGCTCGCAGTGAAGTGTAGTAGTACTATTTTAAAAAAAGGCCGCCGTGCGTTCGGCCGGGATCGAACCCATAAAACGAGGTATACACTCCCACGACCACTAGTAGTATTCGTTGGAGTACAACGCAACCTAGAATCACCTTTTGTCGCTAGTAGTACGTACATTGTTCCTTACAAGAAACCCCTAAGAGCATGGTTAATAGTATAGCCAGCTGCTGGCTATAAGCCAGTGCCATGTCATCTACAGCCCATCTTATAGCCAACATGTAGTAGTTTATTTCTTATAGTCCGCTGACTCAGCTCTATTGTACTTGCTCTAATAATGCAAGAAACCACTAAAATGGCAAGAAACTACTACCACTTGCATACGTGGCAGACTTAAGATAAGACTACCTTATCAACCATTGTACATGCTCTTACCAACAAAAATCCTCGAGTGACCTCCTACCTCCGGCCCGTCCACCTAGTCATCCTCGGCCATGGGAAGCAGCTACCGCTCCGGCAGAAGGCGAGGTCAAAACCGCCGGCGGTGCGGAGCCCATGTTGCGGCAGCCCGGATGCCAGCTCCGTCCGGCGCTCGCGGCCGCTAGCTAGCCAAGATAGCTCCATCTAGCTGCTTGTCTGCAAGGTTTGCTAGCTTGATTGGCAAGGCAGCGCGGCGGCTTGTTCACGTGCGCCGCGCTAAGGCCAACCATCTGGCTCGAGCGAAGGCCAGCGCGGCAGCTTGCTCGCTCGTGAGTCACGCTCGGGCTAGCCTGCCAACCCGTGCGGAGGCCAGCACGGCGTCCGGCCCGTCCAGCGGAGCGGCGGCCAACTCGCTCATCACCGGTGCCATCGACGAACACGCATGAGTACTGTTTGAAGTAATGTTTTGGAAAAATAATGATTTGAGGGGGAATAACAGGATAGAAGGTCAGATGTGGGTCCCTCGTGTCAACGGTCAAACAAAATGTGTTGGTTTAAGATGCCTCGTCAGCACGGACATGTGGGCCAACCCTGTCATAAATGGGTTTAAACGAACCTAATCGGTAGGAGTACTAGGTAGTTTTTGGCGTGGATTAAGAAATTTTGGGTATGTTTTTGCTATTTTTTGTACAATAGATTCCTCCTAGGGCTAGTTGAAAGTGGTAGTTTTTTGTTAAATACTCTACATATTGTAAGTAGGAGTGAAAGTTAAGCTTTGGGAGCCAATAAGCAAGGCTAGTTACATAGTGCATATGTGTACATGTTTGAAAGTAAATATCAACCATGAGTGACTAATATCTTGATGGAAAACTGGAAACTATGGAATACTAGGAAAAGAAATGCATGGTTGGAAATACTAGCAATGTTCATGTCCGTTGCAACGAATCATAATTAGAATAGTACTTATTCACAAACTTGGTACAAAACACTCAAATTTTGATATACATATGTCATTAGAGATATATTATGTTTCAATTAGAATATATTCCTTGGGCTGTTTTGGTGAGGTCAGGGAGGGATGTGCTTTGTTTTAAGATACTAATTATGGGTTTTTTTGCAAATTGGTAGACAAGTGGGATGTTGGTGAGAAAAGGCAACAGCTTACCTCACAATCGTTAGATGTAGATCAAATGGTCAGAAACGACGGATGGCAGACACGCCAGCATCACCAACTTACTCTTGTGTATGAGTACTAGCAAGATCCGTGCATTGCACGGAACATCAAGATGCATTTTTTTATAAAACACTTGTTGTGATTGACCCTTGCGGGAGTAATCCCATGTGTAAAAACTAATGATATCTCGAGGAATATGAGATAAGGTGAAGAGGAGTGGGGTGTGGTGGTGGTTGGTGGTCGAACTGAGCGGAGGCATGGGGATTGACGACGCCGGCAGCGGCCACCAGGCCAGTTTGTTCCAGAGGCTTCCTTTCTTAATTGCTCAACAATGAGGTTTGTTAGAGATAAGGATGAACAAGGGAAGGCCTTGTCTGCAAATGTGGAGAGGGGTGCGGGTATCTTTTAGTTTAATTTCCATCCGTCAGATATAGATCGGACGGTCTATATTGCAAGATGGCACACGTACCATCATCACCAACTCGGTTTTTTATAAGAGAAGAAATATAAGTATGGAGATACAAACGTATTATCGATACTTTCTTCCGTAAACTAGCATCTACATTCTATTCAACGCCTCGGCATGTGGGGCCTTGGCACAATGACTTCTCGACTGTGTAAAACAGAGATTTTCCCGTCGCCAACAAGGAGGGGGTGACGGCGGCGCGCTTTTTGGCTTGCTCTAGTACTAGTAGTCATACTAGGTGGTCTAAGCACGTGTAGATTTATTCTTTTTCACGTCTCGTGTTTGCCGTACTGCCACGACTGTTCATGAATAGACGGTAAGTTATTCACGGGGAAACCCTTGTTGAGCGTGTTTGCGAGAGAGAGAGAGAGTGCGTGTGTGATATGTTAGAGACTGAGGCAATGATAACAGATTCTTTGTGTCTATGTGTGTGGAGGGTAGAGAGAGACATGTACATGGAGCTTTGTGTTGTGTAACATGGAGACGCATATACATAATTAGAGAGTGAGTGTGTGAGATACACATGCAGACATGAGGAGAGATGAGGATCCAGTTAAATGGGTGTTTGTGCGTGTCTGTGTGTGTTTGTGCACGCATTTGTGTGTGAGAGGGAGAGAGTGTATGTGGAGTAGAGAGACCACTGATGATGTAAACCTAGTATAAGGGAAGGGGGAATGGTGTGACATGTGTAGTAGCGAGATAGCACGGGTGCGGGTGGAGGGAGCAGACTATTTGGAAGAGGCATCGAGTGTGTGTGGGGGAGAGGGATGTGAGAGCGAGAGAAAGATAGAGAGAGAGAGAGAGAGAGAGAGAGAGGGAGAGAGAGGGGGCGAGAGGGGTCGTTTGTGTCCATAAATGGCGTATAGATAGGGAGACAATGTTGATGTTGTCCGAAATTGGCCTATGAACGGAGACGCAAGGGAAGCGAGTCATATGTGTGTGATAGGGACTTCATGAGAGAGCTAGAATAGATAGTGTAGAGAACAATGTGCGAAATCGAAAACGATTATACATTAGGGAGCTATGCAAAGAGTCATGACATATATGTATACAGGGAAGGAGCTGGGGCGGGTCCGCATGTGGGAGAGATAGAAAGAGGAGAGTGGTGCACAAGGAGACAATGTGTGCTTGTTTGCAGTGGGGGTGGTGTGTGAGGTGAGTGCGCGAGAACCACATAACTAGGGAGATAGATGTTTGGGGGCGATGTTTTGTGTGTATGGGAAATATACACTCTACATAGTGCGTGTGCTTGGGTAAGAGAGATAGCGGGAGACCTAGAGAGTGAGGAAAGAGATGTGTGCATGCCCGAGAGACAAAGTGATAGAGACCTATGTTGGGGTCCGGACTTTACAAGAGAGAGGGGTGTTAATGTGCTCATGTGTTGGTGTTTCGGGGAGAGAACGACTTCTCGCTGTGTGTGTGTGTGTGTGGTGGGGGGGGTTGACTTCAGATAAAGAGTGAGGTGTCTATATTTGAGGGACTTTAGCGTAATTGAGATATTGTGCACTCATGGTTGATTAATTTGTTTCACACTTTGTACTATGAGATAACGATACTTTTGAACATGCGTGATATACCTTGATGTACCAGAATTACAAATGTAAGATTGGAATTTTGGAATTCGACTCCATCATTAGCTTTTGTAATTCATTTAAACGAAGGTACATTTTTTAAGACGGGATTTCGTGATTTCAAATTCATATATCAAACCTAGAGATATACACATACGGGCATGTTCAAACTTTATAATCATCCACTTTATTCATACACATACAAATTTTTGCTTTTGTCATCATATTTAGGATAAATACATTTGGAATTTCATTTGAAATGGACCGTATGATGGTATTTGCTTGTAGTAGCTCAATGATCCATATTTGAATTGAATGGACAATCTAAGTTTCGAGTTGGAGACATTGATTTTCAAAACTTGCACATTTTTTTGCGTGCAAAACAAACAAATTGTCGGCCATGATATCATAGTCAGCCGTACGAGAGCAGAATACTTATAATTTTAGGTGCCAAAAGCTTTCAAACTTCCCGCTCACATCGAAATATCACGCGCCCGAAAGTTTAGCCCTATGATATTCCTGCTTTACCCCTGCCACATGAACGGAAAAGGGCTGCTTTGGTAACTCCATTGTTTTCCCCTCTTTGCCCCTAACATTCTTCCCCAGAGCCCCTCCCCTTCCCCTCCCCCACCCCCCCAACCACGACAAGCCGCCGAATCTAGTCCTCCGCCGCAGCGGTGGACCTCACACCCCGCCGGATCTACCTTCCGCACCTTGGAACCCCCAACTGCCAACTCACCACTTCACCGGAGCTGCTTCAGCGACTGGCTTGTCCACCGCTCCAGATCTCCTTGACCGCCATCATGGTCCACCGCACCGGATCTGCTTAACCGGCGCCCTCGTCCATCACAGCGTAGGCCCTTCACTGACTCACTCGTCTGCCCCTTCGCTGGCCCTTCATACAAGCCCTCGTCCGCCGCCACAGATCTGCCTCACCGAAAGCACTGTACAACGCACCCGCTGAAGCCTTCGTCCACTGCACCGAGCCCGCTCCATGGATGCCATATTCAACTCCACCGGCCCTGCTTTACCGATGCCGCAGCCTCATCAGGTTATTTCAATTTGTACTCCTTCGGTTTTTCTCTTTATCATGCAACTGTTCACTTACCACAGATGAGCTTTCTTGTATGTCGACAGGCGCCGCAACCGTAGCACCGGAGCCGCTTCAGCAACGACGACAGCCGGCCCAAACTCAACCGCAACACGAGCACCATCGACGATCCTTAGCTATCAAGTATGACAACGATACCCATACGCCGTCAAGAATCGGGTACTATTATCCAACGGCCGACGCCTACGTTCACTTTCCTAGCATAAGCACCGCACCTTTGAATTTCTTCATGGCATCATTTAGTTTTTCATGAGACGCGTTATTCTACTTGCACCTGTAGGGCCATACTTCTGGCAGTGAACATGTTACATGTGCTAAATTACATACCAGTGCACATATAGTTAATATGCTTTAGTTTTGTTCTAATGCCACCTGTTGGTTCCATCAAACTGCTTAATGTTCTCTATGCTTAATTACACATCAGCAAACTAGCATGTGGTTTCGCTGCTTTTTGTTCGTTTTACCCTACATTTTCTGATGCTAGCTATTACTTCACTTCTCCAAGCCTCTGTTCATTACTTGTTTGTGTGTTCTTGATCTTCCCAAGTTGCATGACTAATTTGATGCTTCTATTAATTATGGAGCTGCCAACCCCATCAAGCAATATATTTGTTCTTTTGGGGCTGGCACCTTGAACAAGCATAAAAATAGAGGGAAGCAGATATACTCCCTCCGATTCTATTTACTCTGCACATAACTCTTGACCCGCATACCAAGGAGGGCACTGGTTTAATTTTTCTGGAGTAATTTGCCAATTAATTAGGGCAGAGGCGGATGGGGCGAGGCACAAAAGGAAACCAGCACTAGGAATCGGCAACGCGCAGACTAATACGAGAAAATTGAGAAAAAGTTATACGCAAAGTAAAAAGAATCGGAGGGAGTATTGTCGTGTATGCACACACCCTTCTTTCATTAGTTTAGATGAACCATTGAAGATCAATTCGGACTAGTGCATGCGATTAAAATTAATTTTACCTAAATAGATGGTGCAAAATAAACTACAACAACTAGATTTGCAACCACAGGATGCTGACGATATCTTCAAAGAACATTGCAACAACAACTAGGCTTCACAGCAACATATGGTAAGCCAGTGTGTTTTAGTACATGTGAAATGTAATGTGAGTGGGCTGCTTTCTTGGCTTGTGCCCTCAACGTGTAATCCTACCGAATTACAAATAGTTCAGTTGTATGCTTTGTTGTATTGCTTGATTCGAATGCTTATTTCTTGTTACGCTATACCTGAGTTGGCCAATATGTCAGCAGTGCCTGCTGTACTATCGTAAAGAAATGCATGCCTATTTCATTCGAGTCCTTAACTTTTCCTCTCAACTTCATCACAAGATTGTCTTCGTAGTTTATATGAGGCCACATTGTTAAGTGCTTTCTCAGATTATTTCAACTACTTAGATGCCTTGGCAACTTAAATATAGCGGTTGTACACTCCCTTTCAACTAGGGATGTCAACTGGGTCCGGTTTAATCCCGATTAAAGTCCACTAGTAGTATGATAGTTCAAAAGAGTTTTTTGTTTTTTGAGGAAAATGAACTAGGGAGGTAGCAAAAACTAACTAGATGGGACTGGCGGATTTCGTTTATTTGCCACTTACATCCCTAGTTTCATCTTACCATTTTAATTTCTTTTCGGCTGATGCTGCATCGAACCATTTAAATAGAGTTTGCCATGCTCGGCAATAATTCGTCCGTCGTTTACCATGTAAGCTTACTGCCTGGATCATACGATAACTATCTCTTACTGATGTCCAGCGGAAACCTATCAGGACGCCGTTCACACTAGGACACAATGTACAACCCCAGAATCTATTTGTCGAAGCAGTGCGCCATCCATGTTACCAGATGGTAGAATTTCAGAGGCAACACCGCCGGAGAGCAGTCTAAGCACATATATTATAGTGCTTGAGGCTCTACTAGAGGCAGAAAGAGATGGTGTGGCTGCCATGAATGAGGTAATATTTATCTTGAGGCTGGAAATTATGGAATTAGCGGCACGCATTATGCAAGCAACCCAAGAATTGGAGGAAGTAAGAATGTTGCATTTGAAGACGGAGGAGGTCCTGCTGTTTCTGCTATCTGAAGCCCAAGATAATCCCGGTTCTTCTTTAGATACCAGTTGAAATTTTCATTAGATTATTGTACTTGCATGTTGTGTCATGTCTCTGAATGGATTATGTTGCAAGACCCCCTATGTTGTCCATGTGTTGTAATGATCCGAATTTTTTAGGCAAGGTAATCCTCAGAACTTGTATGATTGACATAAGGTGAACTGTTTGTCGTGTGAGCATATTGTATTGGATGAAATAATTGTTTGACTCAGAGTGTATCCAACCTACTAAATTTGAAGATCACGTCATTTCTAAATCATAATCATATATAAAGGTGGAATAAATCTTTGTTGTGGTTTTGAAGAAATAAATAACAAAACGTATAATTATCTATGGATATTTGTAATCGAATACAAATTGGATTTGAATTTAGTTTGCCAGGTCCCAGGGCAAACGTGAATGCTAATTCTCCCAAGTTTTGAACGAAGCGGCAAAACACCCAATATAATTTGTGGGCTGCTCGAAGCAAGTGTTTGCGTGATGGAAATTACTGTCTACCCCTGACACTTGACATCCTTATCGACAGGATTTACACTATTGTCGATAGGGGTAGACTAGTAACTTCAATCAGACGTGACACGACGACCTCTGAGCCCATTCAGACACGGTGGGCGCCAAACGTGGGCGGCAAAACACATTTCATTCAAGCTCGTCCAAAAGACATGAGTCTCTTCCTCCATTTCCCCATTCATACATGATTGGCGGAAAAACAAACTCTCCTCATCCGAAATCGATGTAGGCTTATATTTTAAATAGGGGCATATGTGTAACTTCCATCAGACGTGACACAACCGCCCTACCTGTCAGCCCCGTTCATACACCGTGGGCGGCAAAACACCCTCTCCTCACCCGAAATCGATGTAGGCTAATATTTTAAATAGGGGTAGATGTGTAACTTCCATCAGACGTGACACAACTGCCCTACCTGTTAGCCCCGTTCATACATCGTGGGCACCAACCGTGGGCGGAAAAACACCCTCTCCTCGCCCGAAATAGTTACGGGTAAATATTTGGGAGATGCGAGATTACCGCCCTATCCCCAACCGACGCGATGTCTGAAATTTTAAACGGGGGATAAGTTCGTAACTTTCCTCCATTTCAGATAAGCGCGTCCCAAAGTTTGAGATCCCCCTCCCCTCTATTTCCCCATTCATACACCGTCGGCGGCACGACAACCTCCGCACTGCGGCCAGCCTCCTCCGTCTGCCAGCCCATCCTCCACCTTGCCGGAGCCGCTACCCCTACCCCGTCATCCACTGCAAGAGATGGACGTCTCTCATCCACGGCGCTGGACCAACATCCTTACATCGCCTCCTCTCGCTTCATCGGCGTCGTCGTCCACCTTGCCATTGCCGCTCCTACGACCGCCTCGTCCACGGCAACAGGATATATCCCCCGACCTGGCCGTCTGCCGTCTAAAGTCTTCTTCCTCGCCGCCGACAGCCATCGCACCCGCAGCACCCTCAATGTATCAGCATAGGCCTACACGGCGTCGCAAGAGAGGTGGTACTCTTCCATATGTGCTTAAGTTATTGATCTCACCCAGAAAATAGATCGTAATTTGTTTACTGTACTTTTCTTGTCCGTACCAAATCGTAGTGCCTAGTTGAAAGCAAACATTGGTTGAGAAGTAGCTTTGTCCGGTTTGCACCTTGAGATCTGCCATGGCACGGGCACTATACTCGTAAAGCTTATGGTTTCCCCCCTTTATATTCACTACCATCATCGTAGGTGCTTCATGTCGTGCTAGCACTGCTCCTCAAGACCTCAACCCAAAGCTTACGTGTTGAAATATGAATCTGATATGATGCTCATATCACTAAAACAGAGAACGTTTAATTGGTCACCTAATGTTCCTATATTCGTTTCGAAAAGCATGTGCGCCACCCACTGGTCCAGCTAGTTCCACTTTCCTGATTTTTCTCTTGATGCTTAGGGTTTTCCCCTTTTATCTACTCTACTATGATCTGCGTAGGTCCTTTCTGTCGTACTAGCATTACTCCACCCTTCAAGCTAAACAACACAACACTCAGAATTGAAAGCTTAGTTGTTCAAATATGATTGTGATATGATACTGATATTAGTTAACCGGCACATTTAATTGGTTAGCTAAAGGTCCCACTTGAGTTTCCAAATGCATGTCACGACATATAGAGAGACAGCATAATTGCATTTCTTTGTCACTTATTGACCGTACTTTCTTGTCCATACCAAATCTTAGTTGTTATTTCAAAGCAAACATCGGTTGCTAACTACCCTTTGCACGGTTTGCAGCTTCAGATCTGCCATCCCACTGCCACGGTCAACACTATACTCATCATGCTTATGTTTTCCCCATTTTATGATGACCACAATCAGCCTACGTGGTTCGTGTCGTAATAGCACTGCTCCACCCATCGAGCTAAACAAGCTTAGTTGTACAAATTCATATTTGATATTATTGCTGATATTAGTAAAAATGAGAGATGTTTATTTGGTTAGATAAATGTTCCTACTTTAGTTTCAAAATGCATGTGAGCCACATATGGAGAGACCGGAAAGAATAGTATTTCTCTGTGCGCTCTGGTTCATCATGGGTGGCCAACCGACATTGTATTAAAAGACTTGTAATATCTTCAGTCTGCTTGCTGTTCTGCTCTTCTTTAAGATGATACTCTTCTCTTGCGGTCGACTGGTCAGGTCGAGTTGTTCTCCCTTAGTATATTTTGAATCTGTCAGGTCAAGTCGACTTGTTCTTCTTTACTATATGTTGAAGCTATCATCTGCGAAGTGTCATCACTTCTGGAGCTCTCATATTTTGAGTAGTAGGCCACATTATATTAATGCACACAACAAATTACAGCATGCATGGCGTCTTTTAAAAGAATTGTAGAGATAGCACAAAGGGGTTTACAGGGAGGCGGTATTGGATTAGAATCACTTCTGCATTACAAAGAAAATCTCACTTGTTTTTATGTTTTCATGCATGTCATATATTGAACATTATCAAAATGAATATGAGAATGGGCGCATGAGAGGAATATTGCGGAATGATCCACTACCTAACAAACTTGGCATGGTAGAGGATTGCCTATCTTATTCACCCATCAAGGTGCTTGCTCTAACTTTGCAAAGTTGTATTGGTCGCACATATTTTTCTTCTGACCTCTTGCATTACTTCTACTTTGTTACACCATCTGCTTAGTTTAAACATCATATATGAGTATATGCCATACCTATCCATTTTCTATACCTATTCCATGTGTCGTCACACTATGTTTTTCCAGTCAAATGTTGTTCTTTCGTAATAGGTGTCCAAAAGGAAGAGGGTGAGTGCAGGTCGTCAAGGAGTACAAACTAGGTATTTGGAAAGGGTAGTGATACCTATTAAATTAGATAGATCAGCAGCCACAGAAAACACAGGCCCAACTGTACCACACTTTACCCCTACTCCAGTGGCCAAACCCCTACTAGAACTGCTGGGAGCCCAGCGTCAGTTACTGTCTATGATATCAATTGAAATTTTGAACTCCTAAATTTCTGCGTGTGCCTTACCTTCTCTCTTGTATGAAAACTAATTTCAGATGAATCTCCTTGCTCAAAGGATCATATGATCTCAAAACAATAATGGGCTCTGCATTGCTATTGTCAGTACCTCTCTCCCTTTTGCCTTGTAATGATGTACTTAATTAATTGCTATTTTATTATGTATCATCAGTCTGCAACTGAGCTTCATTATCCTCTATTTCTTCCAATATTATTTGATCTATATTTACTCTTTGCAAAATGTAGAACAATGGCAACGCTTATAAAGAATTTTCTTTGGGGAATTTATTGAATTATCCTTCCATCAACATGGAGAAGGGCTTTGTCCAGCCTGTGTTAACATGTAATGTAAGTTCATCCTTCTCAAGCCTTCAAACTTTGTTCTAGTATAGATTTGGATAGGCATCATTTCCTCCACTGTTGTTTGCTTTGCTGTTTACATCTGATCGGATGTTTGCAACAACTACCAGTTTCAAATTGTAGTTGTAAAAACATGTTCCTTATGCAGAACAGATCCATTTATTTGCTTATATAATTGTGAAACCTGTTACGTGTCTCCTTTTTTCTCTTTCAGACTTGTATCTCTTACGCCAGGCAGAACTTTAGGGAAGATAGTGAGCCAAACCATCTTGAGGACAGCGAGATGACCCCAAGGTCCTGTCTTGATGAAGACAATGAGCTGAAGCTACTCACCAGCAGGTGTGAGACAACCTCTGTGCAGTCGCTGCCTCAATCAGTTCGACTTCTTCAGTCTAGACTTAAAGCGGAAAGGCTTTGCTTCAGCTCAGCTCCAACTTGAAGTCAAAGATGCAATGAAGATGTCAGAGGACTGCCGTGCGCACCATCATGCCTTAAATCTAGTGTTGATGCATCTATCATTGACACAACTGAGGTCTACTCAGCTTCTTCAGCTATTTTGGGGGGCGACTTGGCCAGGCCTAGTGCCTTCTGAAGTGCTCTCAGTTTGTATATTCTTTTGTCGGCGCATTTATTTGCACTGGTGGTGAACTTTGATACCCAATGGATGTAATATGTGTGATAGCCATGATAGCCTAGCGCAAGTTGCTTGCTTATTTATTTCCTTGTTGTCTTCTTTATTTGTTTGCTTCTAGTCATTGCAGTTCTTTTTCCGCGGTTTGCTAGTGGCTGCAATAACCTATTTTTTAAAAACTAGGCCACAATAACCATGGGCTAATATTTACTTTAGTGACACTGGGCCTCCTACGGGCCATAGAAACAGTGGGCCTTCTACGGGCCGTAGAAACAGTGGGACTTCTATGGGCCGTAGAAACAATGGGCCTTCTACGGGCCGTATCATCAATGGGCCTTATACCGGCAGTATGATCGATGGCCAAACATGGGCCAATAACAGGCCGCATTATGGCCATAAACGGGCTAGAGTTGGAATCGTCCGTTCATGGGCCGACCATAACGGGCCATCGTTAATAGGCCGTATTTGATGACGCTATGAAAACGTCCCAACGTATTAATGGACTACAAACGGACCGACTGTAACCACAGGCTGAATTTGGCCCACAAGCAGAAAATGACAGTAACGGGCCGTAAGTAAACAAATGCTGGAAATGAGCCCAAGAATAAATGGGCTCTGAGGAGGCCGAAAGATAACATGGGCTGGAAATGGCCCAACAGAATAACGGGTCGTTAATGGGTATAAAGTGATACACTGTTCATTACAGGCCAGTTTCACCACGGGCCGTTAATGGGTGTAAAGTGATACGCTGTTCATTACGGGCCAGTTTCACCACGGGCCATTAATAGGCCAAGAGTTACACAGGGCCTCATATGGGCCGAAAGACGTCATGGGCCAGAAGTGAAAACGGGCTTGAATCATATTGGGTGGCCCAGATGACACTACTGGGCCTAATTCTGATAGGGCGTAACGGGCCTTGGGTTAGCGGGCTGTAAATGGGCTATATGCGAACAAGCCGTTAACAGGCTTTACATGGGCCGGCCCGCCACCTTTTGACCAAGTTAAACGGGACGGCCTTTTCACAGGAATGGGCCTCTGTTGGGCCGTGCCACGTGTCAACGTATCATAGGCGCCTATCTGACCCACTGACGAGATGACACGTGTTTCGTCCGGCCAATAAGAATTTTACATGTGGAAATGTCTCATTGGTCGGGGCTGTTAACGGGTTATCGGATCCAAAACCCGACCCGATAGCTTAACGGCATTCCATTACGGTGGATGCCACGTGTCGGTCACCCTTGACGAAAGCACTTCTATGACGCGCGATTTATCGTCATGGAAGTGGACACTTCCGTGATGATAATTTTGGTAATGTCATGGAACATTTCTATGACAGCACAGGTATGACTATCGTGATTCTGTCATAAATTTGTCATGGATGTACATGCATGACAAAAAAGCGACCTACTGTGACAAACACGTATCATCACGGAAGTGTATATCTTTTGTAGTGTGCCCTGTTAAATTTTGGAATTATTCTGGGTTCGTTTGTCGTTTTTTATACATTAATTGAGTTTTTGGTCATTTAATGTGCATAAGTCAAATTTGAACTACAAGCACATGCTCTCGTGCACCAAAGTTGGTTGAAAAATCACATTTGTGTCCTCGGGTGAATTTCTAGGTCCCATGCAAGAAATGATAATAAAATTAAAACATCTGGGCATCGTGGCTCGGCCGAGAACATTGAGAAACTTGGTTTTAAAATTCTTGTAAATCCAAAATACGTCTGAAAATCATGAAACTTGGCATGGATGTCATGTCATGGTACTACCATGTTGTGATAAAAAAAATTGGCCGAATAGGAACAGATTTTGGTATAAGGTTTTGCAAACCGAAGCTTCTCTCAAGAAGGCTCTTGGTTCTAAGACGGAACATGCCATCTTTGAGTGCGAAACGATATACATTGTCCACCTTGAGTTTATTTACGAAGGCAACATAGAACTACATGAGTGCCTTGTTAAATTTTGGAATTATTCCGGCTTTGTTTGGCCTTATTTACACATTGATTGAGTTTTTGGTCATTTAATGTGCATAATTCAAATTTGAACTACAAGCACATGCTCCTATGCACCAAAGTTGGTTGAAAAATCACATTTGTGTCCTCGGGTGAATTTCTACTCCCTCCTTCCATCTATATACGTCATAATGCATTTTTCGAGGCTAACTTTGACCAAACGTTAGAGCAATAATATATGACATGCAACTTACACAAAGCATACCTTCAATTTTGTATGTCAAAGGAGCTTCCAATAATATAATTTTCATAGTATACATCTCATGTGCTATTAATCTTGTCAATAGTCAAAGGATGTCTTGAAAAACACATTAGGCCCTATATAGATGGAAGGAGGGAGTAGGTCCCATGCAAAAAATGAGAATAAAATTCAAACATCTGGGCATCGTGGCTCGGTCGAGAACATTGAGAAACTTGGTTTTAAAATCATGAAACTTGGCATGGTGTCATGTCATGGTAGTACCATGCCGTGGTATAAAGAATTGGCCGAATAGGAACAAATTTTGGTATAAGCTTCTTGCAAATCGGAGCTTCTCTCAAGAAGGCTCGTGGTTCTGGGAGGGAACGTGTCACCTTTGTGTGCATAATTCAAATTTGAAATATAAGCACATGTTCCAGTGCACCAAAGTTGGTTGAAAATTCACATATGTGTCCTCGGGTAAATTTTTAGGTTCCATGCAAGAAATGGGAATGAAATTCAAAATTCTGGGCGTCGTGGCTGGGTTGGAAACATTGAGAAACTTAGTTTTTTAATTCCTGTAAATCCAAAACATGCATGAAAATAATGAAACTTGGCTTGGTTCCATGACATGGCACCAACATGATGTGGTAAATTTGTAGTCCGATTTGCGAAGGCGCACACATTAACAATCAACAAAGTCATTTTGGAACAAGTGCTGTCACGTTACAATCGGAAACACAAGTATTATTGAAACCGTCGGCATTCTACTTACTAGTACCATTTACGTGCCGCCACGCGTCCCCATTTTTTATTAGCTAGGAGGCGTCATGCATGGTAGCTATTTGAGTACGAGAGGTGTGCGATCAGACCCCTGCGCGTGCCTATCGGGAGGAGAGACCTTTGACCTCCATCTGCCGTCCACCTCTCTCCCAAGATCTCCATTAATGGCGCCCGAGCCTCTGTTTAATGGTGTGGCTATGTCTCACTCGACTGAGATTTAAGAGAGAAAAAAGAAAATCTGAAAGCACGGATCTTGATGTAAGATCCGACGGACCTATATAGCATCTACTTCGACTTATAGCAAGACTGGTGAATATATAAGGACGATTAATTTTTTTTATCAAAGAATGGCTTGCCCCTTCCGATTTTCATTACTGAAAACCACCACAATTCACAAGAAGTTCAGCACAACTCCAGCCCAACACGAAGGACTAAAAGCTACCAGATTGAAATCGCAACATCCCAAGAGTCCAACAAAGGCCAAACATCCGCGCTAGAACCCAACATTTCACAACCGACGACACAATCCACATCCTAAACCGATTATTACATCAAAAGAAACCAGGAAACTAGTCTCCGCGGCGAGCGGTGATGAGCTCTTTCGTGTCCTCAAGACACTGCTTGAGAACATCCAAGGATTCCTCTACCAGCCTTTGGCGCTCGTTGCGGAGCATGTCATTCTCGTCCATAAGTTTCTTGACGATGACGCCGGTCCTCTTCAACAAGGCACTGGTCTCCTCCTGCTGGTCTGCACTTCGGACGATCTTCTCCCTTAGCAGGTCGCGCTCGGCCCGGAGCCTCTCATTGCCCTCCCTTAGTTGTCGAATGACGCCGGTAGCCTGTTCAAACGAGGCTTTCATGTCGTCCTACAACCTCGCCCAGCCGGAAATCTGATCCATCTGGCTATGGACGATCGCATGCATGCGCCTGTAACAGTCATCGCCTGCCCGCGAGAAATTTTCCTAGGCCGCCGTGGCGCGGCGGGACATCTCTGCTGCATTCGTGGCATGGCGGGACATCTCTGATGCTTCCGTGGCGCGGCTGGACCAGTCTGCTGCATCGACGGCGCGACGGGACCTCCATGCTGCTTCAGCGGCGCGGCGGGACCTCTGTGCTGCTACTTCCGTGCGGCGGGAGATGTCGGCTGCTCTCGCAGCAAGGCGGGACATCTCTTGTGCTTCCGCTTCCATGCTCGCCTCTCCCTGGTGGCAATCTCTCAACCCAGAACTCACGCTGGCCATGGCAGACACAAGGGAAGGATGCCGAATGACTTGTTTGTTGTTGTCGATGAGGAGTTGAGGAGGAATGTGCAGTCATCTTGGCATACTAGTATTTATAACCGAGTACTAATACACTCCTAAGTGGGAAACCATTTAGGTTGTGATCGGTGTGAACAGGTTTGCAATTCAATATAGCGTGGAGTAATTTGGAATGTGACGAGACGCAAGCTCAAAATTTATTGACGGTTCTAGTTTCGAAGTGCGGCACTATTCCTGGATGGAGTACTTCTTTTTCTACTCCCTCCTTTCCGGTTTTATAGGGCTTATCTCAAAATTTTAGTTTTTCCATTTTATAAGGCTCAATTTGGTTGTTCCCCAACACATGTTCAGATTCCAAGGTGCATTAAATCATTGCATGCAAGTATTAAGAGAAAATTGACCAATGCATGTACTTTATGCATGCATGCATTGCAATTAATGCATTGATAAACATAATTTTTTTGAGAAAAACAAGAGCATTAATTAGGTGCTTTTGCAAAACTACAAAAAATATTCCACCACTCACCATCTTGGTTGGTGAGATTTTTGAATTAAGGCCTATAAACCGGAAAGGAGGGAGTACTGCTGTGTACGTGCAATAACGGGCACCGTCATATACATATCTTACGGTTAATGGGGCGTTCGATAGGAATAGCCGCGTGGCGAGCTCTAGGCTAGTCTTTTTTTCACACGCATTAAACCTATCTCTCGGGACTTCTCGCACGCACCATCGTGCCACCCACAAGAACTTGTACTCTGAGTTTAGTAGTACGTTATACAGGAAGAGAAGAGGTGCACGCACGCACTCGTCCTCTCACACACGCATCAGTTTTTTCTCGAAAAGGAGGATGATGACCCCCGGCCTCTGCATCTGGGAGTCACACACGCAAATCATTGAAATATATCGAGTGCAGTGCTTTGATGTGTCGCGTCAGCTCGTTCATCAACGAGAAGTTTGATTATCCTCTTCCTCGCGGACTTAACTGCACCTGCCTTTGGCTATATGACAGGTTGGCCACACACCTGTCGGGCCCACCTATCATACACGCAAAGGCAGGAGTGTCCCTCCCTCGCCCATGAGCGTGGTGGCTGGCAAGACTAGGAGAAGCTTTCGCTACACGCTCTCCCTCCCGCACGCGGTGGACATGCAGCAGTTCAATCGGTGTCAGATGGCCTGTAAGCTTAAAATCGTTGGGGTCAGCTCCATGCTATGTGGCCGTCCCGAAGTTTTAAAAAAATTAAAATAGTCTTCTGGCCCTACCCGAAAACTGCCGCGCGTACTGCCCGGGAAAAGCCCGCCCTCAACTTTTAACTACGCGAAAATAGTTCAAGCTTGTTCGTTCTATATAAATACTGTACTTACTATATGTTTATTCACTCGTGGGGTTGTTCAATGAATGGAGGGGCAGGGAGCACAAGTGAACAATACTGTAGTACTACTAGTAGTAAGTAGGAGTCGTACAGTAGTCACCTTAAATAGAGAGTTTCTTTTCTTTAATGCCACGTACACAAATTGAAGCGCTTGTTGTGGAGAGAAAAAAGATAAACACTCCACTATATATGGACGCAAGGGCCTGAGCACTTGCTTTACTAGGGTTTCTCTCTTCATTCTCTCATCCTCTCCAGATATAAACAAGACAGCAGTAGCGACATTTTCTCTCTGCTCACCGCTGGTCACAGATCTGGCCGGATCCCTTCGGCCGGTGTGTGTAGAGGACTAAAAGGTGCATTGTTCACGTGGTCATCGCCGCCGAGGGAGGAAACCCACAGCTGCCGGAGGGGCCCGATCCTCTGCCTGTGCCATTCTCTCCGACACATGGCCGGCTCGGGAGGTCCTCTGACCCTTCTTCCTCCCTGCCGTATTGTCCGCGGATCCGACCTGCCACTGCCGACATCCCGGCGACCCTCAGGTATAAGTTCTTCGAAAGCGGCCTTGCTCTACTGCCCCAGCTCCCCACGTGTCTGCATGTGCATCTTTTTCTACTCCCATCAGCTCTTCCAAAGCCACCTAAATATTTAGTATTATTAGAGGTAAAGCTACTTCATGCATTCGAATCTAGGGCTTTGTTCAAACAACGAAGAAAGGGGGAAAGTTGTAGCATGAATCTAGGACTTGATTCAAAGAGGAAATAATATGGTGAAAGTAGTAGAGACCGGATACCCAACCAGTCTCTTGGTTGAAAAGGGAAATAATGGGAAAACGCAGTACAAACTAGATAGGGAACAGATCTATTATTGTTTGAAAAAAGCATAGAAAGTGGCGGCTGGTGGACAAGTCAACAGAGTATGTCCAGGATTAGATTTGCTGCCATCACATAGTAAAAGGTCTCCAGGATTAGATTTGCTTCCCTCACATAGTAAAGGGTCTCCAGGATTAGATTTTCTGCCCTTACATACTAAAAGGTCTCCAAGATTAGATTTGCTGCCCTCACATAGTACAAGGTCTCCAGGATTAGATTTGCTTCCCTCACATAGTACAATGGCACTCCTGCTGTTTTCCCCAGTATGATAAGTAAGTTTCTCCTTTACGCTGCTGAGTGTCCTGGTGTCCCCACGGTCCCATGCCCTTAAACCAACTCTTTAGCTGATGTTGATTTACTGTGCCTGGTAAACAAGCAATGCCACCATTAAAGTAATCCCATATTTGAGGAATCTCATTGTTGATCGTAATGCTTCTGGTAACATGAAGCATTGCTGACATTTTAAAATTTCTACTGTCCTTGCGTGATTGCCACGAACATAATTAAGATGCTTCTTTTCATTTTGTATATGTTTCGTATATTCTTATTGACCAGCAACTGTTTACTTTCTATCTTTTTGTGCAGATAGGGATATCCATTTCACCTTGTTGCTATTGTGACCTTTTGGTGAACTGCACAAAACACTTTTTTTGGAATGAGTGTCTTGTGCAGTTCAACTAAAATGTCACGTGGGCAACATCTCTCAATTTTGGTGGAACTGCACAAAATGGTGATTGGAGTTTCCAAAATCTCCGTCAAGTTCTCCTGGTAATCTCGTGCAACATTTTATTAGCCTTTGCAAGATGGAGCCGTCACTGTCACCATAATGGCACTTTATTTTAGTGGAACTGCACAAAAGGATAAGAAAATTATAGTTGCACCTTACATGAGCCGGACAGCCAACCTTAATGTTTGTCAATTTTAGTGCAACTACTAAAGAAGAACCTGCCAGCTCACAAGAGCAAGTACTTCTTGCTAGCTGAATGATGCAATCTTTGCTTAATTTCAGGTGAACTACAGAAAAAGGCGCATGAATTGAATCATGGAACTCCAGGAAGACCTCATCCAAGTAGAGCTGGAGGTTGAGTTCAAGGAGGCCGCTATTAAAGCAAAATCATGCTCTCCTGTCTCCTTGTTTGTGTTGTGCAAACATGTTGTGCAAACATGAATACTCAACTACAGATGTTGTGACGATCAAGAGCATTCGCCAAGTTCTTCAATTGTATGACATGGCTAGCCAAGATGGATTTAATCCCGATATTCACTTTATCAAAAGGCTCTAATGGTTTGGTTCTGAATCTTGCAAGCTGGGAATCAGTGAGATGTGTAGGCATCTTTGTTGTACTTATTATTTGAATCTTATTTGTTGGTTCTGAATCTTGCAAGCTGGGAATCAATGAGATGTGTAGGCATCTTTGTTGTACTTATTATTTGGATCTTATTTGTTGGTTCTGAATCTTGCAAGCTGGGAAACACGGCATGATGATGCAGAGGACAACAACCATAACAAACAGTTCAAACTTGGTAGTATTATCTTTGTGAAAGTGCGACAAATGTGCTGATCGTGTGCGTCCTGAGAATAATAATTCTAATTGATGTGCATGTCGATCCTGTGGCACTGATAGAACGAGCGAATGCGTTTCTTGTTTTAAGTACAAATTTCTATTAAAGCTAATTAAATTTAAGTAAATTGACCACTAACTCCTGTTATTACAGTACCAATACAGACCCGCTCGTGAACCGACGTGTGGCCGAGGGTGCATCTTCTGCCGGACATGCAGCGGACGAGGGAGGGGTAGTAACTGTTGTCGCCTGTACACACTCAGCTTACTGTTGAATCTAGTTCCCCAAGAGCTGAAAAACAAACTGTTGCCGCCGCCTACACACTCGTCCACTCGAAGAGACCCCAATGGCGATCCGAGGGGTGAGCCTGCTGGATATGGACTTCAGCAAGGAGTTTCCCTTTGAGTTCGCCGTTCAGTCCTATGGCTGCACCAAGTTGAATGTGATGTGCACCAACGATACTGACTCGGTGAAGCTCTGCCTCGCCTCAGTCCTATGGCTGCACCAGGTTCTGGAGCATTCGCCCGTTTCATTGGCAGCGCCGACAGCACCTTCGCTACGGTGGAGAGAAGGAAGAACGTGATGATTCGGCCATCTGGTGCAACAAGCTTGTTGACATCCAGAAGCAATACAAGATCATCAGCAACGGGCAGGAGAAGGACTCCGTGGTTGACCTCGCTGAGACCATCATCGACCCCTGATATGCCAACATGAAAGAAGACGACCTGAACACGTGGGAGGTACCTCTGAATCTAGCCTACATAACCTACGCGGCCAAGGACGCATACGCATGCTACGACATGTACAGGTAGATCTTGGACATGATGGCGTGTCTGCTTCCCATAACCAACGAGTACACGGATAGCCGCAGCGTCATGATCAAGCGTGCTAGGAAGGTCTATATGTTGTACTTTATCTGTTTATAAGCACCTTTATCATCTGAGTGTTTCATGCATTAGCCTATGTGTCGTAATTATCTGTTTTGTCCGAAATGTTTCTTTTAAGAACCCATTAACTTGATTGCTTTTTAGTGGCTAGTTTCTTATGTATGTAAACTAGTTCACTTGTCCATAAAAAAAACTAGTTCACTCGGCTGTCGTGCTTTGAATCTCCTTCCTCCCAACATATTCCCCTCCTCAGGTGGACCCAGCAGGTCTCTGAATTTTCTCCCACTTTCTTTTTCGATGTAAACTGAGTTTTATCCCAGTACTTTCCCCTAGAACCAACTCAACTGTCCCACGACTAGCCTAAAAATAATAATACCCCATGTACTATTAACTCATCAAATTAAAATGATATTTTATTTCGTAAGTTGAAAGTTCTTACAAAATAATAATAATAATTGTTTATATATAACTTGGCAAGTTAACTCCTAGTGATTGCATACATAAGCTTGCAAAGATTTTACTGATGTGCAATCATGTGTTTATGTTTTTATAACATTTCTCTGTCTAGCCGAACATGTTATTTTCACCCAGCCCAGCAAGTCCGTGGATTTCGAGAAAAATGCAAATGGGATTTAAACGGGATGCATAGATGCTACATCATTGTTTCACCCAGCCCACCAAATGGACTAAAAACAAATGGACTGGCTGACATGTGGGCCAGTAGGTCGAAGCCTAAGAAGGCGTTGGATTTACATCCAACGGCCGGCATTCTTCTTCAATCTCTCGTCTTCTTCCCCCAGCGCTGCCGGAACCGCCATAGTGGGTGGCTGACTTGTGGGCCTACTAAGTTGACGAGGACGAAGGGCTTTGTCAACTTAGTCAATATGAACGATTCTAGCTCCAGTGACCGTACGATGTCCATCCAACGGCCATAGTGCTTCTTCAACCTCTGGTCTTCTTGGTCCAGCCGCCCAAAGCAGCACTGGTCGTGCCGCGTGCTCCTGCCTCTCGTGGCCGGCTGTGATGCCGCAGAGGACTCACCGCCCCCTATTACTCCCACCGCTGGCCCAGGGTAACCCTCTACTCACCCACACCCCCTGTTATTCTGCGGCGACGGCAGCCCCACGCCGCAGCCGAACCAGTGAACCCTCGTACTCCTCTCCGCGTGGGCATCCACTGCCGCGTCTTCCCCAACTCCGTGTCGTCCCCTTCCTAGGCCTCACCGTCGTCCACCGCCTTGGTGCTCTCGGCGCGCCGTGGTCAATGTAGTCAACGACCGACTTCCTTCGGAAGAGTACTGTACATGGAGAGGCTGACAGCTGGGTCCACGGCCACAGCCTAGTTTTTTGTGATTTGCCAAGTAAGTCACTTTGTCGGGCCTGTTGGGCTGCAAATCTTTCAAGACAAGGAGAGCTTCATTCGACTGGCCGAGAAAATGGCCTATCAGTAATGAGAAATGGGTTGTACATTTTTAAAAACACATCAAACCGGCAATTAGTTTCAAATCTTTTTTTCATTTCGAGATTTTAAATTACATTAATTTTTATGCGTGGAGAATTTGTTGGATTTTATATTGATATACATTTATTTTTAAAATCAGTTTGAATGTGAGTCGAAATTTCGGGATTAAAAACAGTTCGGACCGCACCGAAATATGCAAAATTTCATATAATTTTTTAACCGTGGCCACAATATGGGCTATAATGCTAACAAAAAGAATATGGGCTCCAAAAAACCTCAAGAATTAGCAAATGGGCGGTAAATTATTAGAAATAATGGCAGATGGGCTGTATGCTGTTTTCCACAGATTTGAGGCTTTCCTAAAAAAAGGTTGACGCACAAGCAGTGACTGTTGGATGTCCATCGAACGACTGTCGTGCTTCTTCAATCTCTGCTCTTCCTGCTCCAGCCGCTCAAACAAGCGCCGGCGGGACTGCCTGCTCCCTCCTCCCCACGGCCGGCTGTGCTGCCGCGCAGGCCTCACCGCCCCACCGTGCTCCCATCGCTGGCCTAGCCATCCCTCTACTCACCCACACCTGCTGTTATTCTCCGGTGATGGCAGACGAACCAGTAAACCCTCATACATCGTACTCCCCTCCGCATGGGAAACAACTGCCGAGTCTTCCCTGCCTCCTTGTCATTCCCTTCCTTGGCCTCGCCGTCGTCCACCGCCCTGGTGCTCTCGGCGCGGCCTGGTCAACATGGTCAACGACCGACATGCATCTTAAGTGGACTGTACGTGGAGAGGCCGACAGCTGGGTCCACGGCCGCATGCAAGGAAATGCCTCCTTATTACTCGCAAAATAATTATTCCTCCACCTGACATCAGGGACCCACCGAAAGGGCCTCTGTATTTCACAAAAAAAACGTTACCACTGCTGACAGCTCGGACCCACCAGCTATATCTTCGCACGCAAGGAAGTGCCTCCTTATTACGCACAAAAAATGAATACTCCCCCTGTTAGCTGGGACCCAGTATAGTGGCAGGCTGACTTGTGGGCCTACTAAGTTGACGGGGACGGAGGGCTTTGTCAACTTAGTCAATATGCACGATTCTAGCTCCAGTGACCGTACGATGTCCATCCAATGGCCGTAGTGCTTCTTCAACCTCTGGTCTTCTTGCTCCAGCCGCCCAAACCAGCGTCGGTCGTGCCTCGTGCTCCTGCCTCTCGTGGTCGGCTGCGATGCGGCGGAGGCCTCACCGCCCCCTACTACTCCCACCGCTGGCCAGGTTCATCCTTCGTACGGTAAACTGTAGAAACCTCATTACACGTTTCATCGTCATGCATGGCAGCGGAATGTACTAGATATAGACCACATCCACTACGCTGCAATGGATGGCTACCTTTTCTTCAATATCTACAAGGGTTGGATGAAGAGCAATAGCCAAGTGTGCGGTTCAAGCAAAGAAGTATCGGCCAAGAGGAAGAGGGACAAGGACGAAGTCGAGGACGTGGACGAGGACTCCGAGTAAGGTGGCAGTGTCGTTTCTCATGGTGGTTCTAATGAAGTGTCTACCGGAATAGTTGCAAAGTTTAATTTTAGGTGTGCTTAATTTAATTTGAGGGGTGTGTTGTGCTGAGCCCCCAACAGAACTATGTTATGTTTCTTCTCGTTACTTTAACTCTTCAGTACGTACATACTAGTATTTCTTACATTTCATCTTTTAGTTGGTATAGTACTACCACTCACTTCTTCACATTATATACGTACAATATATATGGCCAACATCATATAGCCAGCAGTTTAGTTGTCAAAGAATTTCAGGGTGCTTAGTTTTGTCAAAGAATTCCAGAATGCTTAGAGGGTGCTTGGATCCAAGGGACTTATTTTAGTCTGACTAAAAATAGTCTCTTTAAGAGGCTAAAGTTCCAAGCACCCCTGACTAAAGAGGGGCTAAAACTAGTCTTGAGACTAAAAAAATTTAGTCAGGGGTACCCCTACTAAAATTGTGGATTAGTCCTCTCTCTACTCATTTAACTCCTCTCCTTTAACACAGGCGAGTTCTGGATTGGAGGGTTTGGAGGATAATAAATGCTCATTAACTTGATTTTTGCCTTTTTAGTATTTGGATCCAAGCATGGGTGAGGCTAGCATGTTTTAGTCCCACTACTTTTAGTCATGGGACTAAAACATATCCAAGCACCCTCTTAGTTTTATTTGAGGGGTGGGTTGTGCTGGACACCATTATTGTGACTAGCCTTTTTAATAGTACTATATGCATAATTTGGCGACGAGCTCTCTATATGTACCACATTTTTTTAAATTTCAAGTTGGCGCAATCCATCGATACTACTGTTGTACAAAAGTATACCTTTTTTAAAAGGCTAGAGGGAGGGGCAGTCTAGCTTGGTCGGTTTCATGAGAGGCGAAGGCCTTTGTGATTTGACGGCTCGTTACTGCTGGAAGGTGGGGCCTTGTCATTTGACTGCTCGTATAAATGCGTCGACGACCTGATCGAGGAGGAGCAAAGAACCGTGCGGTATACTCAAGTTTTCCACTGGAGTAGTACTGCGACGAAGGAGCATGAAACACGACAGCCCAGTGCCATATGGCGATAAAAATGATCTAATTTGCTAGTCATCTCATTGTTAGCATTGTTCTATTCATTCCCTCAAAAAAAACATTGTTCTATTCATGCCTCGCAGAGAACGTGCCACGTGCGGCGAAACACCCGAAGCAAAAGATGAAACACAGGAGCAAAAGAAGAAGGAAGATTATCACCCCAAATGATCTAATTCGCCGCGGAGTCGTAACTGCTTCTTCATCGCCTCCACGACCTCCATCTCCTTGCGCGTCTCCTCTGCCATCTTCATCATTGTGTCCATGACGCGGCATTTCTCGACGCGATCCTTCATCATTTGTTCCACTGCCATATTATGTACCTTGACAGTAGCCGGGTGCTCGATGTGGAGCTTCGCCAACTCTTCCTTCTGTTCCATGGCGAGGGCCTGCAGCATCTTCATCGAGGAACTACTATTCTCATGCAGCTTCTTCCAGCCGGTGTTCTTCTCCTTCAACAGGTCGATCTCGTGGCAGAGCTTCACATTGTCCTCCCGAAGTCGCAGGATTTCGTCGGTCGCCTTCTTCTACGAGGCAATGCTCTTCTTCAGCAGCATCACCAGGCCGGCGGTCAAGTCCCCCTGCTGATTGAGCTCAGCGGGCATTTCATCGAGGCTCTCCTTTAGCAACTCCATCAAGCCTTGGATGAACTCCTTCTGCTTATTGAGCTGATCGGGCATGCCGTCGAGGGATAACGACTCCAGCTCCGCCGGCTCGGCATGTTCACCTCCGCGGCTAGGGCGCTCCTGGGA
The DNA here is from genome assembly GCF_003073215.2 of Triticum urartu. Classification (NCBI taxonomy): domain Eukaryota; kingdom Viridiplantae; phylum Streptophyta; class Magnoliopsida; order Poales; family Poaceae; genus Triticum; species Triticum urartu. The sequence goes on along the minus strand of NC_053023.1, from coordinate 528,725,286 downwards.
GCCATCGCCTGCCCGTGAGAGATCTTTCGAGGTCTCTGCGTGGCGACAAGCCCTCTCTTTTTTTACGCAGCCTTGGTTACCGCTCCCTTGTTACGAGTAGTTCTCGACCTAGAGCTCTGCTCACCGGCCATGGCAACGATGGACGAAGAAGAAGCACTTATGAGGAGGAAAGGTAGAGTGATTTTCGGTTAGGTAGTTCCCCTTTTTATAACCTAAGTACTAGCACTAGTACTAATACCTGCATAGTGGGAACACGTTCAGGTTTGGTACATACAACTAGTAGGTGTGAGCAGGCTTTCGAATGTGATGGGAACAAGGTAAAGATTAATTGATGGTTTTGGTTTCGAGGCCCGAAACGGCTCCCGATGAGTTTAGCGGAACATAAATTTCAAGTACTACACTGCTCAAATGCGTAAATATTATGTTACTGTCAAAAATTGGCACATAATATGAAGGAGATCAATGGAAGTACTACTAGCAACCCACGATTTAACTACTCGCATGCGCGCGGTGGAGTAATAATGTCTTTCTTCCGCCCTCACGTCCACTCAATTTGCATGCGTTGTATTAATTGACCATCAATGAAGTGAACGACTTTACACGCGTCAAATTATCACATGGGGTGGATCTTGGTACAAAATTGCGTCCGCCCATGTACCCGCGTGTGCGTGTGAGGAATGAGTGCGTGCATGGCGTGCGTGCACATCTTCGCTTCGTGCATGTACCGCCAGTATGGCTCAGGGAGGACGAGTACATTCTTCTGGAACCAACAGCACGTCACTGTGATCAATCCACGCAAGGAGGTCACGACAACGCCTACACATGTGTCACGTGGCTTCATGAACTGTAAGAGAGACACTGTGTAGCATGCCATTGGTATTCTAATTTACGTGTTTTGCACATACTCAAAGTAGTAGTAAGGTACACGTGCATTGCACGCATCAGATTTTGCAACCAAATTATGAATAAATACCACACTATAGCATGTAAGCTCTGAGTCATATATGCCTGATGTAGCCCTTCGTTTAATTCTTATAGTTCATCTCATTCAAAATCAATTAGTTTTTATAAAAAAGCTAAGAACGCGGGAATAGGAAAAACATGGGATTATAGTGGAATGTCGTCTTGAATCCTACAGGATTGTACGAGTGTTTGATTGTGCATAGAAAAAACGCAGAATTCTTTCAAAGAGGTTTGAGTGGATGGGATGTTTCCTATGAAATCTAGTGCAAATGAATCATATGGAAAAATTCCTATGGTTTACAATCCTACGAATCAAATAACCAAGATAGGAAAAATTCCTAATGATTAGAATCCTCCAAAATTCCTTTGAGAATCCTTTGAATCAAAGAAGCCCTTAATCTATTTTATGATTCATGGAATTGTGCGTTGTAAAGCATAAAGTAAAAACAAATAATGGCAATTCAACTAGAAAAAAGTTTGGGCAGTTATGATACGAAAGATTCTAGAACAAAAGAGAACCACTGTTGTTTTGAGGTTTGTGCATTATGCTTAAGTTCAACCATGGAGTCTGCTAGATTGTACATGTGGCAAAATCCGGTGAGGGGCTAGAAGATGGTGTGAGGGGCCGAGTGGAGGGATACTATGAAGGAATGCACAACTGCGAGATCGATATTTAGAGAGAGGGGGCAAACACGTGCATTGATGCGCGTAGTGGCGGAGACATGAAAAATAAATGAGCTAGGGGGCCAAGCATTGCTAATCCTTTACGAGGAGGGTCAATTCATGAACTTAAACCATTTTTAGCAGCAATTGTCTAATGATCACATTCATATTAGCCTTGATATATAGTGATGTTAGGGGGGAGGGGGCAGGGCCCTTACTGCCCCCTGTCTTCGCCATTGTGCACGTGTTTGAGAGATGAAGCGGAAGGCATGGATGATGAGAGGGGGATGTTGGATACATAATTAATGTGGGTGTATTATCTATATATGTTAATCCTTTATAGAGAGGTATAGATTGATCGATGTGGACATGGGAAAGAGGGTGAGACCTCACTGGATATATCGATTGATCAGTTTGTGTGGAAAACTATGAAAGACCTAGCTATATACACACATACATAGAGGATCATCGATCATTGCGCATGCACGCGTGAGAGATAAAGAATGCCCCATATGATGGAGAGGGGGATGTGTGTTGGTGTGTGCCTTCATGGGAGACCGACCTGAAGAAAAATATTGCATGCGTGCGATGGATAATGCCGACTGGTAGTGTGTGTGCATGCATGCACGAGAGAAAGTTAGTGGTACAATTATAAAGAGAAGACTACTGTGTGGGTGTAAAAGAATAGCTTAATAGGTGAGGTCACAATCAATGTAAAGTTGAATTCAAATATTTGAATAAGAGATCCTGATGTTTGAAACCCATGCATGCATGAATATAACGGAGATCTGCGCGGTGTGGTTTGGAAACAAGCATGTTGTAATGTATACACATTGAACAAGGTCAGACTGATTTGAATTTGAGATACTGATGGCAGACATCATTTGGCCACGTCGCATCCGTGCATGGACACAGTATTCTAATTGGATATGATGGGTGGCTTTTGCATCACATATCTATATCTATACCCCTATATATGTATTATATTTTATATGTTTTTATATTGTGTGCTGTTAACTTTAACTTTGAAAGATGGTCGTTGGATGAGGCGAATCCGATGGTCCAAAGATGGCAAATTTGAGCACTACTGGCCGTTGGATATCATCTAGATTCCACCAGATTTTGCCACATGTATAATCTAGAAGACTCCATGGTTGAACTTAAGCATAATGCACAAACATCAAAACACAAGCACTTCTTATTTGTTCTAGAATCGTCTGTATCAGAATTGCCCAAATGTTTTTCTACATGATTTGCCATTATTTGTTTTTACTTTATGTCTTACAACACACAATTCCATGAATCTTAAAATAGATTAGCTTTCTTGTAAAAACTAGATGATTTTGAATGAGATGAACTATAAGAATTAAACGAACATCTACATCATGCATATATGACTCAAAGCTTGCATGCTATAATGTGGTATTTATTCATAATTTGGTTGCCAAATCTCATGCGTGCAATGCACCTGTACCTTACTCTAGTCTAAATGGTGTTTGTGTGTGTGTTGTGCGTGTTGAGGTGCAAATTGTCTTTTTTTGGGTACACGTTATGTAGCGACGAGACCTCAAACGGTCTGATCTTTGTGCTCCGGTGTCATCCCTGGATCAGTAATGCTGACACCACACAGTACTCGGAGGATTTATAGCAGAGTAGCAATCACACACTTATTACATCAAGTGTCTCAATAGAGAACTTATAAGAGAACTTATTACAATAAATATGGCTTAAGGCCATCTAATAACGATAACAGCGGAAGGCTTGGAAGATAAGTGAGTCCATCAACTCCAACGGCATCACTGAGTATAGAACCACGACCTAAAACACCTTAATCATCGTCTGAAAAGTCTGCAACATTAACGTTGCAGCCCGAAACGGGTCAGCACATGGAATATGCTGGCAATGTAACACATAGAGAGTAATGGAATGAAACAGCTATACTATATGCATATTTGGCTGGTGGAAAGCTCTATGGTTACAGTTTTGCGTAAAGCCAATTTTTCCCTACTTCAAAGGAATAAATTTTATTTAACTATCATGGTAGTTGTTAAACATTGAGAATGGTTGACAGCATTCTCAATCCCAATTAAGCATCATCATTAAAAAAACCCAACAAAATTAATTTAGAGTAACATGTTGAGATTCACATGATAATCCAAGTACTAGATACTCAAGATGTCCATAACCGGGGACACGACTAACCATGATTAGTTTATTACACTCTGCAGAGGTTTGCGCACTTTTCCCCACAAGACTCGATCGCCTCCGTTTGGTTTCTCGCACTACATGGTGTTTGAGAAGACGGATGACCGAGACATAGTCTTTCAGAAGCGCTAGCACCTTACGATCGGGTAGACCGTACCACCTACATCCCCTACATCTGCTAGTCTACCACTGTAAGAGTTCGAACAACTTAGTCAACTATGCTAGAGCCCATAATAGCTTGTGGCTGCACACGGAAGTTTCTAGTATGAATAATCTCATGATCCCTTTGAGCCTGGGTGGCGGTCCAAAAGAAAACAGGCAAGTCCTGGAATACCCAGGTGCCTCAATCCACCCAGATGTGTGTTTAAGTTGCCACCTTAGATAAACCATTAATTAAAATCTCACATCTGTCATGGATATCACTCACCCAATCCACGTCTACTAGCATAGCATGGCATAATAAGCAAACGTAGAAGTAACTCCCAAAGGTTTGATAATAAACAGGTAATAGGTACTACCTCATCTACTTCCCATCCCACAATTTAATTAGATCCTAATCATGCAATGTGTGAGGATTGATCTAATGCAATAAAACTGGGTAGTAGAAAAGGTATGATCAAAGTGTTACTTGCCTTGCTGATGATCCGCGAAACCTAACGATTCGAAGTAACAGGCGGCGCACTCCGGGTATTCTATCGCAGACAAACAAACAAGCATACAATAAGTACTCATCTAATGCACAGGTAAAACTCAAATAAGAGATCTAACCAGAAGGTTCAACTTAAGAACTCCGGTTGGCAAAAAGAATCAAATCGAACGAAGCAACGAAAGTCAAACGGCGAAAGAAAACAACTTCGTTCTAGTAATCTGGATCTAGGGCAAATTTTACAGTAGCAAAATCTTGTTTAAGTTGGTTAAACGGATAGAGGGTTTCGAGACGAAACTCTAGGCGCTTGAATCGCCTGATTCCGATAAACGAGCGAAAAGTTATACTAAAAAGAAAATCGGATCAGGAATCGCGATCAGAAAAATCGCGGATTTAATCCGAGAAAAAGAAAAACGACGAACGCTCGCTAGAACGAACGAACGGACGAACGCTCGCTATTTAAATAAACCGGAAAAACCGATCTATTTAAAAAACGAATCTAAAAAAACCGACGAAAACCGATTTTTTAAAAAAACGTTGGCACGGAAGTCGAGGCGGCGGGAACCTCGGCGGCGGCGCGGCGGCGGCGGCGTGAGCGGGGCGGCGGCGACGCTGGCGGCGGCGACGGGCGCGGGTGCGGGGCGGGGCTGGGGCTAGGGTTTCCCCCCGGGGCTGGGCCGGCTTATAAAGGCACCTCGGGCCGGAGTCCTAGTCGGACACGGCCCGTAGGTCGGTTCGTTTTTTTTTATTACGCGGAAGAAAAATAAAAAGAAATACTAAACGGACTCCAAAAATTCCGAAATAAATTTTCACGGGCTTCTAAAATCAAGCCGCACAAGGTGAACATTTATTTGGGACCTAAATGCAATTTTGAAAAACGCACATTTTTCCTAAATTCAAATAAAACACCGAAAAACTCCGAAATAAAATCTTATTTGATTTTATTATTAAATCCTCAATATTTCTTTATTTTGGAAAGTCATTTTATTCCCTCTCTCATATTTTTGTAATAGAAATAATTGATGATAAAATAATTAAAATCAAATGATCCTATTCTCAAAATTTGAGAAAACTCAAATATGAAAATAACGAAATCCCCAACTCTCTCCGTGGGTCCTTGAGTTGCGTAGAATTTCTAGGATACCAAAATGCAAAATAAAATATGATATGCATGATGATCTAATGTATAACATATGTATAACATACCAAATTGAAAATTTGGGATGTTACAAACCTACCCCCTTAAGATGAATCTCGCCCTCGAGATTCGGGTTGGCTAGAAAATAGGTGAGGGTGGTCCTTGAGCAAATCTTCCTCTCGTTCCCAGGTGGCTTCATCCTCTATGTGGTGGCTCCACTAAACTTTGCAAAACTTGATAACCTTGCTGCGAGTAACTCGGCTGGCAAATTCGAGGATCTTAACTGGTTTCTCCTCATAGGTCAAATCGTTATCCAACTGAATAGTTTCCAACGGCACTGTGTCTCTCAACGGTATGTCAGCCATCTCCACGTGACATTTCTTTAACTGAGAAACGTGGAACACATCATGAACTCCTGACAATCCTTCGGGCAATTCCAACTTGTAGGCCACTTCTCCCATACGCTCCAAAACTCGATATGGTCCTACAAATCAGGGCGCTAACTTCTGTTTAACTCCAAAACGCTTTGTTCCCCGAAGTGGAGATACTCGAAGATAAGCTCTATCTCCGACTTCGTAAACTGTCTCCTTGCGTTTAGAATCTGCATAACTTTTCTGCCTGGACTGGGCTACCTTGAGCCTATCGCGAATCAACTTCACCTTCTATTCAGACTCTTTAATCAAGTCAGGTCCAAACAACTGGCGGTCTCCAATTTCGTCCCACGACAACGGTGTCCTGCACCTCCTTCCGTACAAAGCTTCAAAAGGGGCCATCTTTAAATTGGTTTGATAACTGTTGTTGTAAGAGAACTCTGCATATGGTAAATTATCGTCCCAACTAGATCCATAGTCTAGCGCACAAGCTCTCAGCATATCCTCCAAAATCTGATTGACTCTCTCGGTCTGTCCATCTGTCTGTGGATGAAAAGCTGTACTGAATTCTAGCCTGGTTCCCAAAGTTTCGTGCAACTGCTTCCAGAACTTTGAAGTAAACTGGGTTCCTCTATCGGATACGATACTCATTGGAACTCCATGCAGACATACGATCCTGGTCATGTATATCTTTGCCAACTTAGCACTGGTGTAAGTGGTCTTTACTGGGATGAAATGAGCTAGTTTCGTCAATCGATCGACTACAACCCAAATCGAGTCATAGCCTGAACGAGTCCTGGGCAATCCCGTGATAAAATCCATGCCTAACTTATCCCACTTCCATTCGGGTATCGGCAATGGTTGTAACAGTCCTGCTGGCTTCTGATGCTCTGCCTTTACTCTCTGACATACATCACAAACTGCTACATACTCTGCAACATCTTTCTTCATTCCGGTCCACCAGAAAATATCCTTCAAATCCAAATACATCTTGTTCCTGGGTGAATTGAATATGGTGAATCGTGTGCCTCTTGCAAAATCAACTTCCTAATCTCTGGGTCATTGGGCACGTAAACACGGTCTTCAAACCATAGGGTGTCGTGCTCATCCTCACGAAATCCTTTAGCTTTTCCTTTGCTCAGTTTCTCCTTTATAGCGACAATCTCCTTGTCAGCTTTCTGAGCTTCTCTGATTTTATCCATCAAAGTTGACTGAATCTCCAATGCTGCTACATAGCCTCTCGGAACTATTTCCAAACATAGTTCACGAAGATTTTCTGCTAACTCCCTTGGTATTTCTCCCGTCATCAACGTATGGACATGGCTCTTGCGGCTTAATGCGTCTGCTACTACATTAGCCTTTCCGGGATGATAATGCAATTTCATATCATAATCCTTGATAAGCTCCAACCATCTCCTTTGTCTGAGATTCAACTCCTTCTGTGTGAAAATGTAATTCAAACTCTTATGATCCGTGTACACCTCACAATGATTTCCAATGAGGAAATGTCTCCATGTCTTCAATGCATGCACTACGGCTGCTAACTCCAAATCATGTGTGGCATAATTCAACTCATGAGGCTTCAGTTGTCTTGAGGCATATGAAACAACTCTCCCTTCCTGCATAAGCATTGCTCCAAGTCCTCGACGTGAAGCATCGCAATACACCTCATAATCTTTGGTCTAGTCTGGCAAAATCAACACTGGTGAGGTAACCAAACATTTCTTCAACTCTTGGAAACTAGCCTCACATTCCTCTGTCCATATGAACTTGGTATCTTTCTTCAACAACTCAGTCATAGGCTTCGCAATCTTTGAGAAATTCTCAATAAATCTCCGGTAGTACCCTGCGAGTCCAAGAAAACTCCGGATCTCTCCAACTGTTGTTGGGGCTTCCCACTTGGTCACAGTTTCAACTTTAGCGAGGTCTACTGCTATTCCTTTTCCGGATATAACGTGTCTGAGGAATCCTAGTTCCTTCAACCAAAACTCACATTTGCTGAACTTGGCATATAATTGATGTTCTCTGAGCTTTCCAAGTACCAAACGCAAATGCTCCTTATGTTCCTCTTCATTCTTCGAATAAACCAGGATATCGTCAATGAACACTACGATGAACTTATCCAAAAATTCCATAAACACTTTGTTCATCATGTTCATAAAATAGGCAGGTGCGTTAGTCAGACCAAATGACATAACGGTATACTCATACAGCCCATACCTGGTAGTAAAAGCTGTCTTAGGAATATCCTGTTCTCGAATCTTCAACTGGTGGTATCCTAATCGCAGATCGGTCTTGGAAAATATCTTAGCTCCTTGCAATCGATCAAACAGATCATTAATCATTGGTAGTGGGTACTTGTTCTTGATCGTTACTTCATTCAATCCTCGATAATCAACAACCATCCTCAACGATCCATCCTTTTTCTCCACTGGAAGTACTGGCGATCCCCAAGGTGAAGAACTTGGGCGAATATATCCCTTATCCAGTAACTCCTTAATCTGCTTCTTAATTTCCACCAAATCCTTTGCTGGCATCCTATATGGTCTCTTTGATATTGGCCCTTCTGGCAATAGCTCAATCAAAAACTCAATATCTCTATCCGGTGGCATGCCTGGCAACTCCTCCGGAAATACATCGGGGAAATCCATTACCACTGGTACTTCCTCCTGCACAACTCTTGTTAGGAAATTCACATGAGTCCTCTTTGGCACATGCCGGGATACATACTTGATCCTTCTCCCTTCTGGGGTGGTAAGCAAAATTGACTTACTAGCACATTCTATATTCCCTTCATACTTTGATAACCAATCCATGCCTAATATCACATCCAATCCTTGGGATTCCAATACTATTAGGTCTGAGGGAAAAACATAGTTACCAATCCTTAATGGTAACCGATCACACCATAGACTAGCCACATACTCTGCTCCAGGCGAGGTTACTAACATGGGTGACCTAAGGGTTTGGGTTGGTAGGTTATACTTATCCACAAATCCCCTTGAGATGTTTGAATGCGATGCACCAGTATCATAAGGAACGAGTGCAGTAAATGACTTAACCAAAAACTTGCCTATTACTGCATCGGGTTGAGCTTCAACCTCCTCCACGCTAACGTGGTTCACCTGTCCCCTGTTGAAAGGGTTCGGCTTCTTCCCAGAACTTCCATTGCCATTTTGGCCTTCAGTACATTCATTTGCATAATGTCCGGTCTTCTGACACTTAAAGCAAGTGACTTGGCTCAAGTCCTTCTTGGCTGGGGTTGATGGGTTGGTGCGGTTCTGGCCGTTGCTTCCTCCATTGCCATTACCATTCTTGGTGCCATTGTGATTGTGCGAGCTACCTCCTCCATGGGTATGCTTAAAATGTCCTCCCGGTCTGGGCGTAAAACGTGGCTTCTGCTGAGCTCCTGAATTGTACTTTCCTTGTCCATACTTCCTCTTGCGATTCTCAATTTGCTGCTGCTTCCCTTCAATCATAAGAGCACGATCTACCAACTCCTGGTAGTTGTTGAAGGTGGCTACCATCAACTGCATGCTCAACTCATCATTTAGTCCTTCTATAAACTTCTCCTACTTTGCTGCATCCGTAGCGACATCATCTGGTGCATAACGTGCTAACTTACTAAATTCCTCCACATACTGGCCAACTGTCCGTCCTCCTTGGCGCAAGTTGCGAAACTCACGCTTCTTCATGGCCATAGCTCTTGCTGAAACATGTGCAGTATGAAAAGCCTACTGAAACTGGTCCCATGTGATAGTGTCAACTGGGAAAGTGGCTGTGAAATTTTCCCACCATGATGTTGTGGGTCCTTCTAGCTGATGTGCGGCAAACTTCACCTTCTCCGCATCTGTGCATCCTGCTGTGGTCAATTCCCTAGCTGTCTTGCGGAGCCAATCATCTGCTACTATCGGCTCGGTGCTACTGGAAAACACCAGCGGATTCAGCCTAAGAAAATGGGCTAAGTGGTCAACAGGTGGTGGTGGTGGTGGTGGGTTGTTGTTGTTGTTCCCTTGATTCTGATTCTGGACTAGCAACTACATCAATGTGTTCTGCTGCTGGATCAACTGGGTGAGCTTCGGTGGAAAGGCAAATCCGGGGTCACGTCTCGGAGGCATCTGAGGGTTTAGAAAAGATGAGATATAAGAATAGAGGGGGTCTAAAGAGAAAACACTACCCATATGCACATGAGGCAAAACAAACAATTCACTTCATTCAATCAACAAGGGCATACAATCGATCTATCTATCGCGAAAGTGCTCGGACTACTATATTTACATGGTGGACTACTACTACTGATGAGGTGATCTACTAGAAATATTCTTCGGTTGCAGACTCCATGATATCTGCTCCAGCTTCATCAACATAATCATCATCGCTACTATCTGGTTCCGAGTCGGTGCCGTCGATGAAGATGTAGTCTTCCGGGCTAATCTCCTGGGGTTCTTTGTCTTCATCTACTGGCGTAGGGCCTCCCATAAATATTCCAATCTTCTTGATCAGGTAGTCATTCTTCTCCACCAATACTTTAATTTCTGCTTCATAATCTTCACGTGTAGCCTTGAGTTCTTCCTCCAGTTCCTTGATTCTAGTCTTAGCCTTCTTCAGATCTATCATGTCGGCGCACATCTGGTTCTCCTGTCGTCAAATGTGCTGGTTTAACTCCTGGATAAAAGCTGCGATTGATCTATCCTTCCTAGTGCTGATCATCTCCCAGTGCTCATATCGGCGCCCACAAATCTGGTAGATAGTATCCTTGAGATCCTTGCGGTAGACTTCTCCAATGCGTCCCATGGCGATGTGAGCTGCCATGCTCTTTCCTAGACTCCAAGTTGGTGCATCAAAAGAAAACTCTATTGGCTCAGTGACTGGCATGAACGTCCTTCTTGGAACTTGAACTTGAATCATCCAGCGCTCTTCTTCAGGTAAAGTGGCGTTGTAGGTTCCCGTGAAGCTTGGTACTCCTATGTTCAGGTATCTAGTGACTTCCTTCAAGTGTCGTCCAAAGGGTGTATCTTCATCTGGTTGTGTGAACTTGTTCCTTGCATCCACCATCCTAAAGAGTAGAAAAGATGAGAGGTCAGAGGAGAAGAGAGTGAATAGTGATCTAGGTCTTTAGCTTAGTGGTCGTGTCCTACAGTCAGCGTGTGCTCTGATACCATCTCTGTAGCGACCAGACCTTAAACGGCCTGATCTCTGTGCTCCGGTGTCATCCCTGGATCAGTAATGCTGACACCACACAGTACTCAGAGGATTTATAGCAGAGTAGCAATCACACACTTATTACATCAAGTGTCTCAATAGAGAACTTATTACAATAAATATGGCTTAAGGCCATCTAATAATGATAACAGCGGAAGGCTTGGAAGATAAGTGAGTCCATCAACTCCAACGGCATCACTGAGTATAGAACCACGACCTAAAAACACCTTAATCATCGTCTGAAAAGTCTGCAACATTAACGTTGCAGCCCGAAACGGATCAGCACATGGAATATGCTAGCAATGTAACACATAGAGAGTAATGGAATGCAACAGCTATACTATATGCATATTTGGCTGGTGGAAAGCTCTATGGTTACAGTTTTGCGTAAAGCCAATTTTTCCCTACTTCAAAGAAATAATTTTATTTAACTATCATGGTAGTTGTTAAACATTGAGAATGGTTGACAGCATTCTCAATCCCAATTAATCATCATCATTAAACATAACCCAACAAAATTAATTTAGAGTAACATGTTGAGATTCACATGATAATCCAGGTACTAGATACTCAAGATGTCCATAACCGGGGACACGACTAACCATGATTAGTTTATTACACTCTGCGGAGGTTTGCGCACTTTTCCCCACAAGACTCGATCGCCTCCGTTTGGTTTCTCACACTACATGGTGTTTGAGAAGACGGATGACCGAGACATAGTCTTTCATAAGCGCTAGCACCTTACGATCGGGTAGACTGTACCACCTACATCCCCTACATCTGCTAGTCTACCACTGTAAGAGTTCGCACAACTTAGTCAACTATGCTAGAGCCCATAATAGATTGTGGCTGCACACGGAAGTTTCTAGTATGAATAATCTCATGATCCCTTTGAGCCTGGGTGGCGGTCCATAAAAAAACAGGCAAGTCCTGGAATACCCAGGTGCCTCAATCCACCCAGACGTGTGTTCACCCAGACGTGTGTTTAAGTTGCCACCTTAGATAAACCATTAATTAACAATCTCACATCTGTCATGGATAACACTCACCCAATCCACGTCTACTAGCATAGCATGGCATAATAAGCAAACGTAAAGGTAACTCCCAAAGGTTTGATAATAACAGGTAATAGGTACTAACTCATCTACTTCCCATCCCACAATTTAATTAGATCCTAATCATGCAATGTGTGAGGATTGATCTAATGCAATAAAACTGGGTAGTAGAAAAGGTATGATCAAAGTGTTACTTGCCTTGCTGATGATCCGCGAAACCTAACGATTCGAAGTAACAGGCGGCGCACTCCGAGTACTCTATCACAGACAAACAAACAAGCATACAATAAGAACTCATCTAATGCACGGGTAAAACGCAAATAAGAGATCTAACCAGAAAGTTCAACTTAAGAACTCTGGTTTGCAAAAAGAATCAAATCGAACGAAGCAACGAAAGTCAAATGGCGAAAGAAAACAACTTCATTCTAGTAATCTGGATCTAGGGCAAATTTTACAGTAGCAAAATCTTGTTTAAGTTGGTTAAACGGATAGAGGGTTTCGAGACGAATCTCTAGGCGCTTGAATCGCCTGATTCCGATAAACGAGCGAAAAGTTATACTAAAACGAAAATCGGATCAGGAATCGCGATTAGAAAAATCACGGATTTAATCCGAGAAAAAGAAAAACGACGAACGCTCGCTAGAACGAACGAACGGACGAACGCTCGCTATTTAAATAAACCGGAAAAACCGATCTATTTAAAAAAACCGAAAAAAACCGACGAAAAATCTGATTATGCACGGAAGTCGAGGCGGCGGCGAACCTCGGCGGCGGCGGCGGCGTCGGCGGCGGCGGCGGGGCGGCGGTGGCGCGGCGGCGGGGGCGCGCCAGCGGCGGGCGGCGCGGGCGGGGCGCTGGGGCGGGGGGTTTCTCCGGGGGCTGGGCCGCTTATTGCCAGTCGGGCCGGAGTCCTAGTCGGACACGGCCCGTAGGTCGGTTCGTTTTTTTTAATTATTCGCGGAAGAAAAATAAAAAGAAATACTAAACGGACTCCAAAAATTCCGAAATAAATTTTCACGGGCTTCTAAAATCAAGCCGCACAAGGTGAACATTTATTTGGGACCTAAATGCAATTTTGAAAAACACATTTTTCCTAAATTCAAATAAAACACCGAAAAACTCTGAAATAAAATCTTATTTGATTTTATTATTAAATCCTCAATATTTCTTTATTTTGGGAAAGTCATTTTATTCCCTCTCTCATATTTTTGTAATAGAAATAATTGATGATAAAATAAATAAAATCAAATGATCCTATTCTCAAAATTTGAGAGAACTCAAATATGAAAATAACGAAATCCCCAACTCTCTCCGTGGGTCATTGAGTTGCGTAGAATTTCTAGGATCAACCAAAATGCAAAATAAAATATGCTATGCAATGATGATCTAATGTATAACATGATCTAATGTATAACATACCAAATTGAAAATTTGGGATGTTACACGTTAAGCTTGTTCTTCCGAAATTTCAAGTCGCGCCTTGTTATGCCGAAAATTCAAGCTAGCGTCTCTCTCTGTCTATCGTGCTGCGAAACTCCCGCCTCTTCAACCCGCGCCTTGTTAGCCCAAAATATTTAAGATATATCTTTGTCTCGTTGTGCTCCGACAACTCCCTCCATCTCAACCCGCGCCTTGCTATTCCAAAATTACAACGCGCGCGAAAACTCCCACCTCCTGTGAAATCCCGACACACGAAATGCCCGTGGTACCCCTGAACCGAAAGAACCGCCTCAAATTGGTGGGGGTACTTTCGTAACTTACCCCACATTTCGGACGAGCGCGTCTCTAAGCCAAGGTTCCCCACTGCCATCACATCCGCCCACCCATTCCTACACCGAGGCCGCGAAAACCCGCGACGAAACCCCACACCCTGCTCCGTCCGCCACCCAGCCGGAGCCTCTTCCCCGACGACGTCGTCCACAGCAACACCTCGACGTCCCTCATCCACCGTACCGGATGAGGATCCGTTGTTGATCTCATCGTCCCGCCGGTTCAGCCACCCTGTCCTCCACCTCCAAGGAGCTGCCCCGACGTTCCCCTCGTCTTTCGTGCCACCTCCATTCCCACACCTCCATCTTCACCTGCGCCATCGGAAGAGCATCATCATCACCGTTTCCTCGTATGAAGCTGCGGCCTAATCGGCGCCACCAAAGAGGTTGTACATTAATCGCCGCATTTTCTTCTTGATTCGATCTCACGGTGCTGCCGGCGCTTGGTCCCGAGCCGACACGACGCGACTCCATCCACGACGGCGTCGCCGGCCACTTCCTCCATGGCGTCGCTCCCTCAGCGGCGACGTCCACATCAGTAGGACCTTCTGCTGCTTTAGCTCTCGCTCGCGCTGCTGTTCTGCTCTTGCTCCCGATCCCCTGCCTGGTCTGCTCTTGCTATTGCTCTTGCTCGCGCTGCTGCTCTCGCTCTTGCTCTTGCTTGCGATGCTGCTCCGATTTAGCTACACTTCACTCCCATGCCACCGGGGTGAAGGAAGAACCAGCCGCAGCGGGGAGGGGGGCTCGCCAGAGAGGTACCCCAGTATCTATCTTAGGGTTCAGGATGGGGGCGGTGGTCGCCGGCGGTGGCGTGGGGATCGCCGGAGAAAAAGCTCGCCACGGGGGGCCCTAGAGGGATGGCCGGGGGGGCGGCGGATCGGCTATGGGGAGTGTTTTCGGGGCGGGCGGGGCGGTGCACCGCCGGTCGCGGACGGCGGGGGGGCTGCTGTTTGGCCGGCTCAGGGGGTGGAGGTTGAAGATGAATCGCAGGCCCTTGATTTCGTATCCAACAGCTGCAAAATCGACTGACCAGAGATGAAAAAGTCAGTCGACTGACGTGTAGCCTCACCTTGCTAGTGCATTCAGTTTCGACAGCAAAATTCAGTTTCGACAGCAAAATTCAGTTTCGACAGTTAAGTTCAGTTTTGACAGTTAAGTTCAGTTTCGACAGTTAAATTCAGTTTTGACAGTTAAGTTCAGAGATGAGCGGCTGATGTATTTCACATCTAGCACTTTGTGGTTATGTATTTTACATCATGTATGGGAGATGCTATTAGAATTCCACACAGGTTAACGTTGTTCATTGTCTCTCTTGTCCTGCTTCAGCCTCGGCGTCGTACAACTCACCGGAGCTGCTCCAACGATGAAGCCCTCCATCACAGCGGAGCAGTACCTCGGGCTCCATCTCCAGACGCCTAAGATCTTCTTCCCCTCCTCCGAAAGCCAAGTCAGCCGGAGCATCCTCACCGTCCAACCCAATCACGCTGAGATCGACATGGCTTCGCCAAAGAGGTTGTACACTTGTTGCATCTCTTTTTTACTCTACATGTTATATATATTGTCCACTGAGCACTCGTAGTAACGGGAAATACGGTTATTTTATCCTACTATATGACAAGCAGTGAGGTACCAGGCAACTTAGCTATCCGTGATGAACTATCTTGAACGCCATCATTATTTATCTCTGCGCGTTAGAGCTGTGCATTTGTCGATGGGCCTGGGAGTTGAGCTAGTATGGCAGTGGCCTGGGTCCAAAGTAACAGAAGTAGCACAAAAACATTTTTTTAGTGTAGGATTTTCCTTGCTCAAGCCTGCCTACTAGAATCGCCAGTGCTTGAAAGGAAAAGTGAATGAAAAACATCGGAATTGGAAAGTTTCCTATGATACTACTTTTCATGAATTTGGTGCAAAGGAATGGAGCAAAGGAAAACTGTAGGATTTGTTCCTTTAGTGTCTCCTTGAAAGAAAAATCGTAGGAATTCTAATTTCCACTTCTCCTCCTTTTCATATTCCTATTCATCAAGCACAAGACTAAGAGATAGTAGCATAATAGCATTATAACTGTACATTTTCTTGTGGTTTGACTTATTCTCACCATGCTTTTTTGCATCCTGTGATCTTCCAATTGTTGTGAATCAAACACCCAGATTGGCAGAAATCCTGTGTTTTTAAATTCTCTGTTTTGCACGTGCATTCCTATCCTATTCCTGTCTATTTCCTATCCCTGCATTGTTAGAATCCTCAAATTCAAACAAGCCCTTACTCAATTACTTCTGTTACAGATATGTGTCAAAGAAAACCTTGTGTGGTTTGTCCTACTCCTGCGGTGTTGTGTTCCACCCCAGCTCAGCTGCTCCAACGATGGAAGGGTTCACCACAGCAAGGATCCTCTCTCCAGACTGTCTTTCGCCGCCTCAGATCTTCTTCCCCACTGCCGGCAGCCACGGCAACTGCATTACCATCATCAACTGAGCAGATGACCTTGAGGACTACACGGGTCCGCAAGAGAGGTCGCACTCTTCCGTGTCTGCTTACGTTATGCGTCACTTAATATGATGACATGCTACATTATCGTCATGTTCACCTATTAGACTCCAACTCAGGTCCAAACTAATGCTAAAACTTGAGTTTTTAAATGGTTGTGGGGTACATATTGGGGCAGCAATCAGTACTATCTGTCTACTATCTGGTTAATCTCCGGTGTCTACTATGAGTTTCATGTTGGGTGCAAACAAACATTAAAGGAGCCATTATCTGTATTTTTTAACTAAAGCTATTATCTGCCTGCTATCATTGGTTTTGGATCTATCCACAGTTTGCTACCATCACTCTGGATTTGTGCATGCACTCCTTACATAATCTATCCACAGACCGCTCATCTTATATGTGAATTATATCATGCCATCATTTTTTATTACGTGTTAAATTTGTCAACAATTTTAGTACATTCAATTACTCTTCCTGTGCATCAGCCATTTGGCACGGTCATGGAAATATCTGGAGTGGAAACAAGGTCTTCAGAGCAGACAATGATATATGACGAAGCGCATGTCTTGTTGGTTACTGATAGCTCCTCAAAGGAGGATTCAGAGACAGATGACCAGTCATATCCCCCCCCCCGAGGTGCATGCCCTAACTTGGCAGGGTTATGTTGCTCATATCGTGCGTATGGTATCTTGCATTGCTACGTCCTTTGCTTAGTTTAGACATGCTTTGTGTGAATGCCACCTGTTTAGTGTCTAATTACCATATATGTGAATTATGCAATGCCATCTTGTTGCAAGACATTATATATGTGAATTATGCAATGTTATCTTGTTGCAAGGCATTATGTATGTGAATTATGCAATGCCATGCTGTTTAGGCAAGTGTCATATATGTGAATTATATCATGCCGTCCTTTTTTTGTATTTCTCATTGCTTTTGTCGACAATGTTTGTATATTCAACTGCTCTTCCTGTGCATCAGCCATTTGAATTGGTGATGGAGAAATCTAGAGTGAAAACAAGGTCTTCAGAGCAGACAATGCTACCTGCTGAAGCAGATATCTTGCTGGTTACAGATAGCTCTTCAGAGGAGGATTCAGAGGCAGATGACCAGTCCTATTATCCCCTTGAGGTGTATGCTCAAACTTGGCAGGGTTATATTACTCATATAATGCATATGTTGTATTGCAATGCTTAGTTTTTACATCATATACACAATATTGAATGACATCTCCTTAGTTGACACATCATATATGCGATTGCCCTGTGCTCACTTCCTTAGTATATCAATCATATATTTGAATTATGTCATGCCATGATGTTTACATAGACAGCATGTATCTGAATTATGGCATGCCAACCCATTTTCTAAAGACATAATATAGTTATATCATCTCATCCTGTTTACATAGTCATCATATTTAAATTATGTCATTCAATCCGTGAATTATATCATGCCATCATGTTTCCATCAACGGCATGTTTGTGATTTATGGCATGCCAACCACTTTAATAAACACATCGTATAGTTATATCATGTCATCATGTTTACATAGTCATCATATTTTGAAGTATGTCATTATATCATGTTTAGTTAGCCATCATACATGTGAAATTGTGTCATGCTATCCTGTTTAATTAGCCATCATATATGTGAAATTATGTCCTGCTATTCTGTTTGCTTAGACAACATAAATGTGAATTATTTCATGCCCTGTTTTCTTCCCTAGTATCCATTGCACCTGTCTATCTTACAATGTATGTACATTCAATTACTTTTCCTGTTTATTAGCCATTTCAATTGGAGGGAGTGATGGCAGTATCTGTGGGAGTAAAAACACGGTCTTCAGAAAAGATCGTGCTACCCGTCGATGCAGATAGAACCACGATTGTACTTGCCCAAGAACCATCCCCACCACACATAACCCACACTCATGTAGATTGTACCCCTACCCAGTTGGACAGAGAACCAGCTACACCCCTTCTAACCCCAACCCCAGCAGATAGACACCCAGTTCCCGTTGAAACAGCACCGTCTCCACCACAGAGCACCCAAACACGAGCAGTTAGTAAGGCAACTGTAGTGCCCAAATCACGAGGACCACCACTCCGAACCCGAAGTCAACGCTTAAAGCAGAAGAAGAATTGTTCTCAGGTCAGGTTCCGTAGCTATGGTTCATACTACTTTGCTCTTGCATCACTGTATTTACTGATACCAACTAATTTCAAATTTGAAGGATGCAATTGAAACTCCAATGGCGCAACAGGTATGTTTTAAACATGTTTCTTCAACGTATTTGGTTGTTTGCTGTTGTAACTTGCTCTATGTTGATTTCAGTTTCAATTGAATAAACAGTTATGTTCTCATGCCATGCACATTACAAGTGTTGTTATTGCTGTGTAGTTTCCCACACTTATATTCTGTCTATGGTGCTTTGTCTTAAATAGATATGATTTGAACTGTATCTATCTTGATTTGGCAACATAAACTAGAATGATATAGACCATACAGTGACCATACTACATAGATATATGTTTGTTTCATGTTGTTATCCTGTCCACCTTACTACTCAACTGGTTTACCAAAATGATTTTCATATACTACATTGTAAACCTGAGATGTGTTTGTTTGTTTCCCTTTTAGAACGCGGATAAAATATTGGAGAAGAGTACCTTGTTATGCAATGGTAAAGGAAGTAATGTAGATAAGGTTCAAGATAGTGAGACATCCCTGTTGGTCTCCAAGAAAACTGATAAAAACTATATTGAAGACACTGAGACAACCCCAAAGTCCTGTCTTGATGTAGTGTTCGAGTTACTGGCTACCACTGCTGGCACCAGCTCTTCGAACTCATTGCCTGAATCAGTTCGGCTTCTTGACTCTCAACTTCAAGTTGGAAGATATCGATCAGATGTTATGCGATAGGAAGCCGAAGGACTGAGGAACTCCCTGCAGAATTCATATGCATACTTTCTGGTGCAACAGCAAGAGCTGGAGGACTTAAGCGCCAAACAAGAGAAAGTTAATAAGCTTGCTAAGCATCTTGCCAGCATTATGGGTACCCAGGATATTGTTTCTTGAGCTCTTCTGAAGTGGTTTCAGTTCCGGACTTGTTTTGCTGCGGCGTTTATATGCTGTTGTGTTCCCTATATTTGCACTGGTGGCGAACTTTGATGCCCAATGGATGTAATATGTGTAATAGCCGTGATAGCCTAGTGTAAGTTGCTTGCTTATTTATTTCCTTGTTGTCTTGTTTATTTGTTTGCTTGTAGTCAGTGTGGTTCTTTTTCTGCGGTTTGCTGGTGGCTGCAATAACCTATTTTTTAAAACTAGGCCACAATAACCATGGGCTAATATTTACTGTAGTGACACTAGGCCTCCTACGGGCCGTAGAAACAGTGGGCCTTCTACGGGCCGTATAAACAGTGGGCCTTCTGCGGGCCGTAGAAACAGTGGGCCTTCTATGAGCCGTAGAAACAATGGGCCTTCTACAGGCCGTGTCATCAATGGGCCTTCTATGGGCCGTATCATCAATGGGCCTTATACGGGTCATATGATCGATTAGCCAAACATGGGCCAAACAGACCGCATTCTGGCCATAAACGGGCTAGAGTTGGAATCGTCCGTTCATGGGCCGACCATAAAGGGCCATCGTTAATAGGCCATATTTGATGATGCTATGAAAATGGCCCAACGTATTAACGGACCACAAACGGGCCAACTGTAACCACGGGCTGAATTTGGCCCACAAGCAGAAAATGACAGTAACTGGCCATAAGTAAACGAATGCTGGAAATGAGCCCAAGAATAAATGGGCTCTGAGAAGGCCGAAAGATAACATGGGCTGGAGACGGACCAACGGAATAACGGGCCGTTAATGGGTATAAAGTGATACACTGTTCATTACGGGCCAGTTTCACCACGGGGCGTTAATAGGCCAAGAGTTACATAGGGCCTCATATGGGCCGAAAGACATCATGGGCCATACATGGGCCAGAAGTGAAAACAGGCTGGAATCATATTGGATGGCCCAGATGACGCTGCTGGGCCTAATTCGGATAGGGCGTAACGGGCCTTGGGTTAGCGGGCTGTAAATGGGCTATATGCGAACATATCGTTAACAGGCTTTCCATGGGCCTCCCCGCCACCTTTTGACCAAGTCAAACGGGCCGACCTTTTCACATGAATGGGCCTCTGTTGGGCCGTGCCACATTTCAACGTATCATAGGCGCCTTCTGTCCAATGAGTGGATGACATCTGTCCTGACGATGAGCCGACACGTGTTTCCTCCAGCCAATGATGATTTTACACGTGGAAAATCCCCATTGGTCGGGGCTGTTAACGGGTTATCGGATCCAAAACCCGACCCGATAGCTTAACGGCGTTCCGTTACGGTGGATGCCACGTGTCGGTCACCCTTGACAAAAGCACTTCTGTGACGCGCGATTTATCGACATGGAAGTCGACACTTCCGTGATGATAATTTTGGTAATGTCATGGAACACTTCTACGACAACACATGTATGACTATCTTGATTCTGTCATAAATTTGTCATGGATGTACATGCATGACAAAAACGCGACCTACTATGACAAACACGTATCATCACGGAAGTGTATTTTTTTGTAGTGCTGTTAACGGCATGTTCGAATATAGCCCATTTACAGCCTGCTAACCCAAGGCCCGTTACGCCCTATCCGAATTAGGCCTAGTAGCCAATATGATTCCAGCCCATTTTCACTTATGGCCCATGTATAGCCCATGACATCTTTCGGCCCATATGAGGCCCTTTGTAACTCTTGGCCCATTAGCGGCCCGTGCCGAAACTGGCCCGTAATGAACAGTGTATTACTTTACACCCATTAACGGCCGTGGTGAAACTGGCCCGTAATGAACAGTGTATCACTTTATACCCATTAACGGACCGTTATTCCGTTGGGCCGTTTCCAGCCCAAGTTAACTTTCGGCCTTCTAAGGGCCCATTTATTCTTGGGCTCATTTGCAGCATTCGGTTACTTACGGCCCGTTACTGTCATTTTCGGTTTGTGGGCCAAATTCAGCCCGCTGTTACAGTCGGCCTGTTTGTGGACCGTTAGTCTGTTGGGCCATTTTCATAGCATCACCAAATACGGCCTATTAACGGCCCGTTATGGTCAGCCCATAAAACGTACAATTTCCATTAAAGGCCCGTCTACGGCCCATTAAAGGCCCGTACAAGACCCATAAATGAGCCGGTGGCCCATGGATCCTACGATACATATAAGGCCCATGGATCCTACGAGACGTAGAAGGCCCATGGATCCGACGGCCCGTGAAGGGCCATGGTCGGGCGAATTGGCCCCCGTTTGAACGATATAGCATATTCAAAGAATTATCCTACTCAATACTATCACCTCTAGAAAGCCTACACTATTACAACAAAGAGATCAAGGCATAGAAAGGTAGAATAATCCTACACTATACAATAAAGAAATTATAGCCGATTATACCCACTGGGCATTATGGTTCGGCACAGGTGATAATAAAGCATACACAAACAGCAAATTACATACACTGGGCAAATACAGCTCATACATCATGGACACGCATCAACTTAACTCAATTTGAACTATAATCTCTTTAGAAAATAGGATTGGCTGGATTCAGATAGCACAAATTTCAGTCTGCAAAATCTCCAATTCCTTCATGGTTACCTCAGTGGCTTGTTTCATTTTTTGACTCTTGCATCTAATACCTGCATGTCCAATCTCAACTTGTTGATTATACGTTGACAATCATGTACACGTTGTCTTGCCACCTCTAGTTGATGCTCGAGAACATCAGCACATTCCAATTCCAATCCATAATCATTCGGTAACGGCCATGTCGCACTGCTCATAGATCTTTGTGTTGATGTCACTTCATCTTGAAATGTTTCTGTAAGTACACATGACTAGGGCAAAAATATAGTTACAACAGTGAAGTGAACAAGACACTATTTTGTACTACATGGCAAAACAGGACTAACAATAATGTTACATGTCACTTTCAAAAAAATGTTACACGTCACGAAGCATAAGCAGGTGATATTTTAAAATTTATAAAAAAGATAGTCTGTGCAGCCTGCATACAGAAATCTCTCTTAGCTCACCAGAGGAGCATGATGTTGGGGCCCAATCGAAAACACAGACAAGTTACAAATTTAGACGGCACGTTGTGTATAAGTAAGCAAGCAGTTGTCCATTCTGTGCCTCAATTAAAGTCTTAGGGAGCATAACGAACAGCAGAGGGTTTAATACAAACATACTACAACAGGCAAAACTATGCAATCATTAGCGTAGTATAAACTAGATTGTGAGCCTCATGCAATAATAGTTGGTTAATAGACTTCAAAGCTTCAGGCACACTTCGGCAGAGTAATTAAATGGTAAGGCCTTTAATTATCTCAACTAATAGTGATACAAGTACCGAACATCAGGCATGATTATTTGGATATCTCATTAACTGAGGACAAATAAAGCAATTGAAAAGAGAAAATTAACTATGCCTGAAACAAACAAGGAATTGAACTGTTGAGTTGCATACAGTGACTTACCTTAGCAGGTTGAAGAGGCTCAGCGCAGCTCCTACTTCTCTTGCAAGGCTCCTTCCTAACATCTTGTACTTGGAAATCCTCAATCTTATCTTCATTGCACCCCCTCTGCAAGGTGACACAAACTAGTTACTCGTCTCCTTGGAAGATAAATATGCATACTTTCCAGTCTGTGAACACAAAAGGATGAGATTATAACAAAACAACACCACATAATTATGTCAACTAGTTACTCGTCTCCTTGGAAGATAAATATGCATACTTTCCTAACATACTTGCCTACTGTAGTGTACAGCCAAACCTTTATGTCACCTATGAGTTAGACAAGGCCCCACTACAGCAGCCCTTAGTGTTTAAATCGTTGACAAGCTCTGTTAGAGTGTTAGGTCAAGAACAGCAAGTAATCAAAGCAAACAGTCCTAGTATGGCTGGCTGATGCAAACAAGCAATTGAACAGATGTGTGAGCAAATCTTACATATCAAGAAAAGAAGCAAAGAAGGAGGCTTAAAGACCATCACTTGACTGACCAGATTTAAGGGGCATTTAAACATCATGTGCAATGTATGAACTAACATAAACATTGCATATTCCAGATTCTCCAATGGAGTGCACATGTATTAGGTTATACCATGTATGATGATGCCTAAATGTACAGATAGCAGGCAGGAGTGATTCATCATTGCACGCACAATTGAATTGCAGGTTAAGGGCTAGTTCGATTCCGCCTTTTCAGGGCATATTGTCAAAATAAGCCATAAAAGATCTAAAGAAGTCATTTTTGAGTTATGGGCTTGGGCTTAACTAATTTCGCTTTGGAGGGGGGTGTTTTGGGTAGAACCTCACTAAAAATTGAAGGGAAGGGGAATAGTGAAATGACTCTGTTGTCTGCCTATATTACACTCAAAATGCAACTGCTGACGCCCGTGTCACACCTGACCCTCGAGTAAAAACAAACACGCAAGCATTCATTGCCCTGCCCGCTTGCATCTCCTCTCCCCTTTCCCTCTACCTCGATCCCCTGCCTGCAGCAGTAGGGTTCCTCCAGCGAGCCGTCGCCACTGGTCCCATCTGACCTTGTCCTCGACGATGCTATGTCCAGCTAGGCTACATGGCCGGCGGGTAGGGGCAAATCTCCCTGTCTTCTCCTCCCTCTGGCGCCGCCCCTCATTCTCATGGTCTCCAGCAGCTGCTCCACTGTGGTTCGTCCAATGCACTACTCCGGCGGGTGCTGCACAACTACGGCTGATGCCACACTGCGACAGAAGGCACCTTATTCCCCCTCCCCTCCTCCCAGGACATGGCCTTGAGGTGTTGTTGAAGGATGAGCTCATCCAACAAGGTGAGGATCTCCTCTGATTCTTTTTGCCAAATTTTCATTCTGGTCCACTATACGATGAATTGCTATGAGCTGCTTCTGCTACTGCTATATGATGCATTGCTATGAGCTGCTCCTGCTTCTGCAATATGATGAATTGCTATGAGCTGCTACTGTTGTATGATGAGTTGCTATGAGCTGCTGCTGCTGCTATATGATGAATTGCTATGAGCTGCTACTGCTGCTATATGATGAGTTGCTACAAGCTGCTCCTGTTGCTGCTATATGAGGAGTTGCTACAAGCTGCTCCTGCTGCTATATGATGAATTGCTATGAGCTGCTGCTGCTGCTGCTATATGATGAATTGCTATGAGCTGCTCCTGCTGCTGCTATATGATGAATTGCTATGAGCTGCTGCTGGTATATTATGAATTGCAGACTGCTGCTGCTGTATGATGAGTTGCTATGAGCTACTGCTGCTATATGATGCTTTCAAGTGGTGCTGCTATACGATAATAACCAGCCACTTGGACCATGGAATTTCAATAAATAATTGTTCTTCATTTAAATGTGAGTCATGCATTCTTCGTTTAAATTAAGCAATGGGATCTCTATGGAAAACATTGACCAAAGTAGATTGTGCCAAGTAGATGGTATCTTTATATTTGCATTTTGAGCAAATAGTGATGGTCTGTTTTCCTATCATATTAATTAATGCACTGGGTTCAATTTGTGATGTTTGCAAGTCAAATTAATTTCCATATGGGCAGCAAAATGAAAAAAAATGCAATCTAGACTTTCCACTGATCATACCAAAGATAAGCTGAAAACGCAATGAAAAGAACTGGTTGGCTCATTACATGGAGCTTATATTCACAGGTGCTTATTTTCTTAGGATAACTCGTAATAACTGTCCCTAAGAAACTTGGCTAATAGAACTGGCATACAAATAACATGTCACGATGATTGCAATGGAGGAGTGATGTACCATGGCACATTGTATAGGCTCACCGTTGCCTCTCCTTTTTTTGCGATGTTCCATGAAATTGCCACATACATCTTGTACTTTTTCATTGTGTAACCCTATCTGCAAGTTGACACAGCTAATTTCAGACATCTCTACATGATACTACATTGCATATCCCTTGCGCATATTTAAACCACCAATTAACGATTGTGTGTGTACCATAAACTAGCCATGACTCTGTATGCTGGACTAGTAGGCACTCTAAGGGAGCCTAATGTAGTGCACTGGAATTCCTACATGCCACCCACGATTTTGTGTAATGTACTACCCCTGTTCCTAAATATATGTCTTTGTAGAGATTCCAGTATGGACCACATACAGATGTATATAGATTCATTTTCGAGTGTAGATTCACTCATTTTGCTCCGTATGTAGCCTATAGTGGAAACTCTAGAAAGACTTATATTTAGGAACGGAGGTACGAGGTAGTATCATGTATGACATCTACATATCTAATTTAGCAGCCAGTAGTAGAAATCATTGTCTGCACAAAGGGATTACTGGTCGAAAATCCTAGCAAAGCACGCTGGCAGGCACAGAACAATACAAGAGAGAGAGAGAGACGCGCTTACAAGATCATAGCAATGCCTCAGTCCAGGATCTTGGTTGGCCAAGCTGTTAGATCCAGAAGAAACATCGTCCTTGTAGTTTTTGCCAGCTGCATAACAGGTAACAGCGAATGGTTAGTATATTTGAAGTACATCGGGCAGGTGATGCTGGACGGGTTTAAAGGTGACAAGTACCTAGGCCGTGGAGGGTTCTTGGCATCTCTCCAGACTATGGGAATCAGGTTAGAAACGTCGAGGGTGATGACGCTGCGCTGGCTGTCGGGGTCTGGTAAGGAGATCTAGAACCATCGAGTAGGGTGGACTACGGTGTGGGCGAAGCGGATCTATGGCCATGGACGAGGGCGTAGGTGAAGCTTCTCCGGTGGTTGGGTTAAGGATGGTGTCGATGATGCGGATCTGCGACCGTGGACGAGGCGTCAGAAGCTGCTCCAGTGGTTGGGTTAAGGATGGTGTCGATGATGCGGATCTACGGCCATGGATGGGGCGTCAGAAGCTGCTCCGATAGGTTGGATGAGGGTGCAAGGAAGCGGATCTGAGGCTGTGGACTTGTGAGTTGGCAAAGCGGCCCCGGTAGGGTTGAGAATGGTATAGGCGAAGCTACTCCGGTAGGGTTGAGGAAGGTGTCGGTGAAGCGGCTCCGGTAGGGTTGAGGAAGGTGTCGGCGAAGAGGATCAGAGGCCGTCGACGGGGGCGTCGGTGGGGCGGCTCCGGGGGGTGTGGACGAAGCGTCTCCGGTGGGGAGTATGAATGAGCCGCTGCAGATGCGCGGCGGTTGACGAGAGTACCGGTGAAGCAGATTCGGCGCCGTGGACACGGCCGACACTGAATGGGCTATGGTAAAGTGGTGGATGAGTATCCTACTTGTTTCTAGGGGAGGTGGGAAGGGTAGATGCGGCTGTAGAAGCAGATCCGGCGAGGTGGACGCTGCTGGCAGTGAATGGGCTATGGTACGCCGATGGATGAGCAGTCTAGTGTTTCGAGAGGGGAGGGGAGAAAGGGCGATGAAGTACGGACGGCGTGATGTAAGATGCTCTGGTGCTGTGGAGTTAGTCGTTTTTGCGGGAGGGGGAGAGGAAATGGGGGTGCCGTGTTGTGGGGGAACCGGAAGTTACCAAAGCAGCCCCGACCTATCATGTAGATGAGGGCGGTATTGTGACTGTTGGTCTCCGTGCACCAAGGACAAAAGGGGGATTTCGCATGCTAAAGACTAAGGTGACTGAAATTTTAGAAGGAGGCGGGAGATTTTGCCGCCCGCGGGATCGTTCGTATCCAGTTTCAACTAATTTTGGACCATGCTAGCGGGAAGGTCATGCTTGACTGTGTACACGGGGCACGCGTCAGTAGTTAATAACTGGTGTGAAGTCCACCCCAGAAAAAAGACAATAACTCGGGATGATGCGCCGATAACTTGGACGTTCACACGGGCGCGACCAATCGTACGGGTGTAGTGGCGCGTTCACAAAAAAGGGATCAAACGCTCAACCTATGTATTTATCGTGTAAATAGAAAATTTAGTGCCATTGGTTATTTACTTTAAACATAATGCATTGACGTGTTAGTGTAGAGGCGCACAAAAAGAAATGGATATTGTAGTCAGCTACATTAAAGTGTTACCTCATATGATTACATAGCCCCATTTCATAAATTGTGTACCCGTTGAATTCATATATGAATATTACTTCAAAATAGAAACTTAAATCATCCAAGACTAATGAATTTGAATGCAAGAGTAACAATGGTGCATGTTCATGATAGCTACATTGGTTGTTTGAAGAAACATCACTGTAACTTTGTCATGCACAACTAAAAAGGCTTGTTTAAATAGAAAAAAATGTGATATGTGAGTGTCCAATCTTTATAGCATTGAATCGATATTGTACCTTTGGCCACGATACGAAGTAGATATTGACTTATGTTCAAGCGATGCACGTCCACGATCGCTAGATAGTGATACGTGAATGAATTGTGCAATCTCTCTCACAGGCATACATATCTCATTTCCCTGTGGGCATCGGAATCACACACGCGCACTTCGTGTATTTCACTCCCTCCGTCAGGGTTAAATTCGTCTTTCTACCCCGTCCTACAAGTCTCTCACACAGAAACACACACGCTCTCTATGTCTAACACGCCCACCCCTTTAATTCCGCCCACCCACAGCCACTAATGTCTCTCACACATATGCTATCTACCTATCCCTTAATATAGCTAGATATGTGTCACACAAACTCCTTCTCCCTACTAGCAAGATGCCCATGCGTTGCAAGGAACATCAAGATGCATTTGTATGAGAAGTTTATCTTGTGGGAGAAAAGGATGAATGAGGGAATGCCTTATTTGCAAATGCGGAGAGGGGTGTGGGTATCTTTTTGCAAAATTGCCATAGTTTCCTTCCTATCCATCGGATATAAATCGGATGGCCTATATTGCAGGACGGTAGGAACACCATCATCACCAACTCTGTTTTTTTATAAGAGTAGAGATATGTGAGTGTCACTGCCCGCCCCCACACACACCCACACTTCCCAACACCGAAGGAGTAGGGTGACACCTCGATTTTGATACTAATCTATCGACTGGCTTCTCTCTCAAACATACACACACACACTACCCGGCACCGAAGGAGTAGGGTGGCACATCAATCTTGATAATAATCTATCTACTCCTCTTTCAAACACACACACACACACACACTCGCTAGTTGTGCCTCTGTGCCTACCGCGCACACTCTCAATACGTCTTTCTCTCCCTCCCCCCCCCCAACAATGACAGCATAAGGGTGACAACTCAATCTAATCATAATCTGTCAATTGGTTTCTCTCTCAAACATTGTGTCTCGGTGCCTAGCTCGGTAGCCCCCTCGATATGTAGACTTCTTGCGCGCGCACAGCTGTAGTGACGATGACGCTGAACCCACTGTGCCTTGTTTTTACCGGCCTCATGTGATAGTTTTCACCCTGTTTTCTGTTAATTAACAAGGCAACCTTTTCTTTGTTACTACTAGTGAATATGAAATCATTTGGGACAGACATAAAATATATCACTTCAACCCAATTATCGCAACAACTATTTTAAAAGAAATTAGCTAGCTGCTCGTGCGTTGCACGGAACATCAAGATGCATTTGTATGAGTAGTTTATCTTGTGAGAGAAAAGGTTGAACAAGGGAAGGCCTTATTTGCAAACGTGGAGAGACGTGTGGGTATATTTTTGCAAAATTGCCATAGTTTATTTCCTATCCGTTAGATATAAATCCAACAGCCTATATTGCAGGATGGCACGCACACCATCATCACCAACTCTTTTTCTACTCCCTTCGTTCGAAAATACTAGTCATCAAAATGGATAAAAATAGATATATATAAAACTAAAATACGTCTAGATACATTTCCTTTTATCCATTTTGATGACAAGTATTTCCGGACGGAGGGAGTATTTATCTTTTTGGAGATTTCCAAAAGTGACTATGACCGGACCTTACCAACATACTCAAAAAAGTAGTCCATGATGAAGCTATGTACCTAGGGTAGGGGCATGGACCTGTCCTAAGAGCCCTACCGAAGGACATCCCTGGAAGAAGTCACCTTTCAATCGACTTGAACGTATCCCAGTCGACGGATTCAAGACACTCGACCAGGAAGCCACCACTCGACTACGAAGACCAACCACTCGACTGACAGGAGATCTAAAGTCACTCCGCAAGCAAACGGTCGACCATTAAGTAGTCTTTATGGTCATCATAGCACTTTAATAGGGACGTTACCAGTAACGCCCAGTCTTAATGTATTTTAACCCTGCATTACTGAGGACCGGAGGGGTCTGGCGAACTCTATATAAGCCACCCCCCTCCTCAGTAGCAGGGGTTGGCACCCCTGTAATTCATACACACATAATCCAGTCGACCGCCTCCGGGCACCGAGATGTAGGGTTGTTACTTCCTCCGCGAAGGGCCTGAACTCATACATCCGGGTGTATTTATAGCTTCTCCATAGCTGAGATCTAGCCTCTCCATACATACCCCCCTACCTCACTGTCAGAGTTAGAACCACGACAGTTGGCGCCCACCGTGGGGCAGGAGTCTTAGCGCCTAGTTGGAGAAGTTGCGATTTTTCCGATCCCTTTGATCATGTTTTCGTGCAGAGATTTGGTGGAGGGCCGCGAGATCCGTCTCGGCGCACTCACGTTCGTCGCCGACAACTCCGCTTGGCTTCAGGAGGCTCCACTCGACATCGACGCCCTCCCTGTCCGCGGTGCGACGCACTTCCGCGCATGTGTTCATGGCGTCCTCCTGCGGCAGCCGTCGACCCAGTATCGGTCGGCTCCCGTGTCATCTTCCTGCCCTGTCTCCCACTGGCGCAAGCGCTCCGGCCGGTCGAGACTTCAGAGGTGAGTGAGGCATGTCGTGGCCCGTCAGTCGGCAGCCCCACAAGTCGCGGCAATCGAGCCCGACAAATCCCTCTACGGCCTGTTCGACCTGTCGACTGGCTCCGCGGAGACCGCATCCGAGTGCGGCAGCAGCGACCCGGCGGCTGAGGTTCTGGCGGTCGATGGAACACACAGTCCTCCCGGTTTCCCTCGCACCGATGGAGGTGCGGGTGGAGGCGACCCGTCGCATCCCCACGATGAGTATCTCCCCGAACCTCTCACGTCATTGCAGCGAGAGGAGCTTCGCCGCCGGAACATGGATGCACTCCGCACTCCTATCATCGGAGAAACCCCCGAGGCCCGGGCCTTGGAGGACGCGCGCTTGGCTAACTTGGTCGAGCGCACTCGACTGGAGAATCTCCAGCGGATACTCGACGAGCAAGCGCGTCAGCGAGCTCCCGAGTCCAGTCGACATCAGCTCTTCCCGCCTACGCAGGTATATAGGAGCCCAGTTCAGAATTTGGCAGCCGCGGCCCGTATAGCAGAATCGATTCAGCCCTCCCAGTCGGAGGCTGGCAGGGGCTTGTTGCAAATCAGAGCGTTGCTTCGGGCAGCGGGGAACCAGAATTCCGCTGTTTCTCAGTCGCGGAATAGGATCCACAGTCGATCCGTTGCAACGGATACAGTCCAGTCGGCTCACAGCCCAAGATCGCCCCCGAGGCGTGAGGGATGCGGAAACCGGCACGATCAGTACAGAAGAAATGAGCAGTATGATCACCGGTTTGATCGACGTCGAGTGCCAACCCCTCCCCCGAGGAGTGGGTCATATGTGCCTCGACAGCAGGATGACAGACACCCTCATAGTGTTGGGCGGAGAGTTCCAGTCGACCCTAGGGACCCAGGCTTTGATGCGAGATCCATCCTCATTCAGGGTCTGGTTGACAGCAACAGAGCTCACCGAGAAGGCCACGACAGGGATGCGCCTGCCAGCAGCAGAGTACGTGTTTCGGGGCCAGAGTGTTTTAGTCGAGCCATCAGGGCCACAGTGATTCCTCCTAACTTTTGGTTGGCGACTGGAGTCAGCAAGTTCACCGGCGAGTCTAAGCCTGACACTTGGCTCGAAGACTACCGAGTGGCTGTCCAGATTGGTGGCGGCAATGATGAGGTAGCTATGAAGCATTTGCCTCTCCTGTTAGAGGGCTCAGCCAGAGCATGGCTGAATCAGTTAGCACCCAGCAGCATCTACACTTGGGAGGATCTCTCTCGAGTGTTTGTCACGACCTTCGAAGGAACATGCAAGCGACCAGCAGGCCTTACAGAATTGCGGTCTTGCATGCAGAAACCGAGTGAAACTTTGAGGGATTACATCCAGAGGTGGATCACTTTGCATCACACAGTTGAGAACGTACCAGATCACCAAGCAGTTTGTGCCTTTAAAGAAGGCGTCAACAACAGAGAGCTGAACCTGAAGTTCGGTCGGACCGGAGAAATGTCTCTGAATCGGATGATGGAAATTGCCACCAAATACGCTAACGGAGAAGATGAAGATCGACTTCGGAGTGCCAAGCAGAAAGCAGTCGCCCAGGAAACCGGAGGCAATTCCAGTCGGAAGCAGAAGCGGAAGGCCGAGCCAGCCGCTCCTGGGGAGACCCTGGCCGTAACCCAGGGAAAATTCAAGGGAAAATCCAAGGGGCCCTGGAACCCCAAGAAAGTCAAGGATCAAGATGGAAATGATGTTTTGGATCTGCCATGTCACATCCACACCAAGAAAGATGAAGAGGGTAACCTTATTTACCCAAAGCATACCACTCGACAGTGTCGGCTCCTGATCCAGCAGTTTCAGGGCAAGCAGTCCAAAGACAAGGAAAAAGAGTCAGACGGAGTTGAGGACAAAGAAGATAATGACGATGGATACCCCCAAGTCAATTCCACCTTGATGATTTTTGCTGATGTCGAAAGCAAAAGTCGACTGAAAGTCATTAACCGTGAAGTGAATATGGTTGCCCCGGCAACACCCAGCTACCTGAAGTGGTCTCAGACTGCCATCACGTTCGACCAGTCCGATCACCCTGCGCACATTGCCACCCTTGGGAGGCAAGCTCTAGTGGTCGATCCAATTGTCGAAGGCACTCGACTGACCAAAGTCCTGATGGATGGTGGCAGCGGCCTGAACATACTGTATGCAGAAACGTTGAAAGGGATGGGCATTCCGATGTCCAGACTCAGTGCTAGCAACATGAGTTTCCATGGAGTCATTCCTGGAAAGAAAGCCGAGTCACTCTACCAGATTGCTCTCAATGTGGTTTTCGGTGATCCAAAGAATTACCGCAAGGAAAAGTTGACATTTGAGGTTGTGGACTTCCAAAGTGCTTATCATGCTATTCTGGGTTGGCCAGCTTATGCACGCTTCATGGCTCGACCGTGCTATGTGTATCTCAAGTTGAAGATGCCTGGCCGCAGAGGTGTGATCACCATTACAGGCAATCGGAAGAAAGCAGAGGAGTGTTTTCAGAAAGGATCAAAGATCGCTAATGCTCAGATGTCAGTAGTCGAACTGCAAGAGTACCAGAAGACTGCTGATCCGAGTGAATTACTGCGAGCCAAGAAGCCAGCTTCAGAATCAGCTTTTCAGTCGTCCGGTGAAACTAAGCCAGTGCACATTCACCCAACCTACCCCGATGCTGCTCCGACTCACATCTCAACGACGCTCGACTCCAAATAGGAAGAAGCGCTCATCTAGTTCCTCCGTGAGAACTGGGACATCTTCGCATGGAAGCCTTCTGACATGCCTGGAGTTCCCAGGGGGCTGGCTGAGCACCGTCTACGAGTCGACCCGAAGTTCAAGCCTGTGAAAGAACATCTTCGACGTTCCGCCGTCCAGAAGAGGAAAGCTATTGGCGAGGAGGTGGCTCGGCTCTTAGCAGCGGAGTTCATCCGAGAGATTTACCACTCCGAGTGGCTCGCCAATGTTGTCATGGTCCCCAAGAAGGACAAGTCACTTCGCATGTGCATTGACTTTAAACATATAAATTGGGCCTGCCCGAAAGATCATTTCCCTCTCCCCCGCATCGACCAGGTAGTCGACTCGACTGCGGGGTGTGAGCGTTTGTCTTTTCTAGATGCTTATTCAGGGTACCATCAGATCTGTCTGTATGGACCCGACGAGATTAAAACGGCTTTCATCACCCCATTCGGGTGCTTCTGTTATATCACCATGCCCTTCGGCCTCAAGAATGCTGGAGCCACGTTCATGAGGATGATTCAGAAGTGTTTGCTCACTCAGATCAGTCGGAACGTAGAAGCATACATGGATGATATTGTGGTTAAGTCACGGAAAGGTTCCGACCTACTGACTGACCTTGCCGAAACCTTTGCTAACCTCAGGAGATATGATATCAAGCTCAATCCATCAAAGTGCACATTCGGAGTTCCAGGTGGAAAGTTACTCGGTTTTCTCGTTTCCGAACGAGGAATCGATGCCAATCCCGAGAAAGTTGGCACCATATTCCGGATGAAGCGCCCTGTGCGTGTACACGATGTCCAGAAGCTTACAGGTTGCTTGGCCGCTCTAAGTCGATTCATTT
The DNA here is from genome assembly GCF_003073215.2 of Triticum urartu. Classification (NCBI taxonomy): domain Eukaryota; kingdom Viridiplantae; phylum Streptophyta; class Magnoliopsida; order Poales; family Poaceae; genus Triticum; species Triticum urartu. Next base: position 528,691,355 of record NC_053023.1, on the reverse strand, counting down.
CTCGTCTCGGTGAAAAGGCGTTGCCTCTTTACCGACTGATGAAGAAGTCTGACAAGTTTGAGTGGACTCCAGAAGCTGATGCAGCGTTCGCAGAGCTCAAAGCTCTGCTCTCCACCCAGCCGGTGCTTGCTGCCCCAATCAGTAAAGAGCCTCTGCTGCTTTACATTGCAGCCACGGGACAAGTTGTCAGTACAGTACTTACGGTCGAGCGGGAAGAAGAAGGAAAGGCCTTTAGAGTTCAGCGCCCAGTATATTATGTGTCTGAAGTTTTGACTCCTTCGAAGCAAAGATATCCCCATTACCAGAAGCTTGTATATGGGATTTACATGACCACGAAGAAGGTTGCACACTACTTCTCTGACCATTCCATTACAGTCATCAGCGACGCTCCACTGTCAGAGATTTTGCACAACAGAGATGCAACTGGTTGAGTGGTGAAGTGGGCGATTGAACTCCTTCCCCTAGATATCAAGTTTGAAGCAAAGAAGGCTATCAAGTCCCAAGCAATTGCAGATTTCGTCGCCGAGTGGATTGAACAGCAGCTTCTGACTCAAGTTCACTCGGAGCACTGGACCATGTTCTTCGATGGATCTAAGATGCTGAATGGTTCCGGTGCTGGGGTAGTATTGGTCTCCCCCCGAGGAGATAAGCTCAGATATGTTCTCCAGATTCACTTCGATTCCTCCAATAATGAAGCAGAATATGAAGCACTCTTGTATGGGTTGCGCATGGCCATTTCACTCGGCGTCCGGCGCCTCATGGTCTACGGCGACTCAGATTTGGTGGTTAATCAGGTGATGAAGGAGTGGGACGTCAGAAGCCCAGCTATGACTGGCTACTGCAACGCAGTAAGAAAGCTAGAAAATAAATTCGAGGGGTTAGAGCTTCATCACATCCCCCGACTGAAAAATCAAGCAGCTGATGATCTGGCAAAGATAGGCTCCAAGAGAGAAGCCATTCCCAGCAATGTGTTTTTGGAGCACATCCGCTCGCTGTCAGTCCAGGAGGATCCTTTTACAGAAGAAGCCCCGCAACTGAAAAGTGCCACAGATCCGACTGAAGTCGAAATTCCTGCTGTGGTCGACCTAGTCATGGAGGTCTTGACAATCACTCCCGACTGGACGATACCATACATCGCGTATATCTTGAGGAAAGAACTTCCAGAGGACGAAGAAGAGGCTCGATAGATCGTCCGTCGATCTAAAGCTTTCACAGTCATTAAAGGACAGTTGTATAGAGAAAGCGCAACTGGAATCGGTCAGAAGTGCATAACGCCAGAAGAAGGTCAGATAATCCTTGATGATATCCACTCGGGGACCTGTGGTCACCATGCGTCCTCTCGGACCATCGCGGCCAAAGCATACCGAGCGGGTTTTTACTGGCCTAGGGAAAACGAAATGGCGAAAGAGATAGTTGACAAGTGTGAAGGCTGCCAGTTCTACTCCAACATGTCGCACAAGCCAGCATCAGCTCTAAGGACCATTCCACTCGTCTGGCCCTTCGCTATTTGGGGACTGGACATGGTTGGTCCACTGAGAACAGGCAGGAGCGGATTCACACATGTGCTTGTGGCAGTCGACAAGTTTACCAAATGGATTGAAGCCAAGCCTATCAAAAATCTTGATGCTAGCACTGCTATCAGTTTCGTCAGAGAGTTGATATTCAGATATGGGGTCCCGCATAGCATCATCACTGACAATGGGTCAAACTTCGATTCAGACAAGTTCAGAGCTTTTTGCGCCTCTCAAGGCACATGAGTCGACTACGCGTCGGTCACGCATCCCCAGTCGAATGGACAAGCTGAAAGAGCAAATGGTCTAATTCTCAAAGGACTGAAGCCTCGACTGATGCTGATCTCAAGCACGCAGCAGGCGCTTGGGTCCACGAGCTTCCGTCAGTTCTGTGGGGACTGAGGACCACCCCGAACCGGTCGACTGGAAGAACGCCATTCTTTCTGGTTTACGGAGCCGAAGCCGTCCTGCCGAGTGATCTACTTCACAACACCCCCAGAGTCGAGCTTTATAACGAAGATGAAGCAGAGCAAGCCCGGCAAGACGCAGTCGACCTCCTAGAGGAGGAGAGGGAAATGGCTATGATCAGATCGACCATCTATCAGCAAGACTTGCGTCGATTCCATGCCAGAAATGTGAAGAGCCGAGCCTTCCAAGAAGGAGATTTGGTCCTCCGAGTGGATCAGCAGAAACCACACAAACTTGCTCCTACTTGGGAAGGCCCCTTCATCGTCACCAGAGTCCTCCACAATGGAGCATATCATCTCTACAACGTTGGTCGCCGGATCGACGAGCCACGAGCTTGGAATGCGGAACTACTCCGCCCATTTTACACTTGAATTCTCACTCGGATGAGGTGTAATAAGAAAAACTTCTATAGTTTATTTTTATCAAAGACAAGAGTGTCCCAGTTCTTCCTGTAATTGCTGTCACTTTTCTTTGCGTACGAAATCCCCCAGTGGGTAGCTTAGCTGCGAATCCGTTTCGCCTAAGTTTGCAAAAAATCCTACCGAGTGGCGAGCCAGACTCCCACTCGGGGGCTTAGCTGCAGCCCAGTGCTCGCCTAAGTATATAAAAATCCTACCGAGTGGAGAGCAAACCTCCCACTCGGGGGCTTAGCTGCAGTCGAAGTACTCGCCTAAGTATTTGAAAATCCTACCGAGTGGAGAGCAAACCTCCCACTCGGGGGCTTAGCTGTAGCCCAGCGCTCGCCTAAGTGTTTGAAAATCCTACCGAGTGGAGAGCAAACCTCCCACTCGGGGGCTTAGCTGCAGCCCAGTGCTCGCCTAAGTGTTTGAAAATCCCACTGAGTGGAGAGCAAACCTCCCACTCGGGGGCTTAGCTGCAGTCCAAAGTACTCGCCTAAGTATTTGAAAATCCTACCGAGTGGAGAGCAAACCTCCCACTCGGGGGCTTAGCTGCAGTCCAAGTACTCGCCTAAGTATTTGAAAATCCTACCGAGTGGAGAGCAAACCTCCCACTCGGGGGCTTAGCTGCAGCACAGTGCTTGCTTAAGTGTTTGAAAATCCTACCGAGTGGAGAGCAAACCTCCCACTCGGGGGCTTAGCTGCAGCCCAGTGCTCGCCTAAGTGTTTGAAAATCCTACCGAGTGGAGAGCAAACCTCCCACTCGGGGGCTTAGCTGCAGCCCAGTGCTCGCCTAAGTGTTTGAAAATCCTACCGAGTGGAGAGCAAACCTCCCACTCGGGGGCTTAGCTGCAGTCCAAAGTACTCGCCTAAGTATTTGAAAATCCTACCGAGTGGTGAGCCAGACTCCCACTCGGAGGCTTAGCTGCAGCCCAGTGCTCGCCTAAGTGTTTGAAAATCCTACCGAGTGGTGAGCCAGACTCCCACTCGGAGCTGCAGCCTAGTGCTCGCCTAAGTATATAAAAATCCTACCGAGTGGAGAGCAAACCTCCCACTCGGGGGCTTAGCTGCAGTCCAAGTACTCGCCTAAGTATTTGAAAATCCTACCGAGTGGAGAGCAAACCTCCCACTCGGGGGCTTAGCTGCAGCCCAGTGCTCGCCTAAGTGTTTGAAAATCCTACCGAGTGGAGAGCAAACCTCCCACTCGGGGGCTTAGCTGCAGCCCAGTGCTCGCCTAAGTGTTTGAAAATCCTACCGAGTGGAGAGCAAACCTCCCACTCGGGGGCTTAGCTGCAGCCCAGTGCTCGCCTAAGTGTTTGAAAATCCTACCGAGTGGAGAGCAAACCTCCCACTCGGGGGCTTAGCTGCAGCCCAGTGCTCGCCTAAGTGTTTGAAAATCCTACCGAGTGGAGAGCAAACCTCCCACTCGGGGGCTTAGCTGCAGTCCAAAGTACTCGCCTAAGTATTTGAAAATCCTACCGAGTGGTGAGCAAACCTCCCACTCGGGGGCTTAGCTGCAGTCCAAGTACTCGCCTAAGTATATAAAAATTCCCGAAGATATTCAACGATAAATCAAGTTCGGATAAAACCCAAAGGTCCAAGACCTTAGATCAAAGTACTCGAGCCCTCGGCTCGACAGAGTTTAACGGTTACAGAATCCACTCAGCATTTCGAGGCAAATTTAAAGTGAAGCATAAAAGTTTTTCATTCCTCAAGCGGAGGACTGGAAGGGGCGACGAACTCGTCCAAGTCGATCCCGTCTGTAATACGAGTAGCAGCAGCAATGAAAGTCTCCATGAAGTCTTGAAAGCTGTGCTTCCTGGTATTGGCAACTTGGATGGCGGCCAGCTTTTCTTCTCGCGCCTCCTTGCAATGGACGCGGACCAGAGACAGAGCGACATCAGCACCACATCTGGTAGAAGATTTCTTCCATTCCGCCACTCGACCCGGGACTTCATCCAGTCGAACCATCAGGGACTCGAGGTCATTCTGAAGCGTCTTACCAGGCTAGAGTGATGTGTCGATCCGCGACATCGCAACCTTCAGCCGAGCAAGATAGTCAACAACGATGGTAACACGAGACTCCAGTCAGAGCACGTTCATAGCAGCCTCGTCCTTCACGAGAGAATTGGCGGGATCCAAGCCTGGCTCCACTCGACTGGTTTCCTCTTCGAAGCTCTAGCAGAATTCTGCAAACACGATTCAAGAATAAGACAGTGGCCTTACACGGGCTTGGTAACTGCAAGACAGCCGGGTCAGAATAATTACCTTCGAGCATGACGAACAGCTTCTTGGCGAGTCCACCGAGATAAGCCTCTAGATCGTTTACCTTCCCCGCCAGCTCACCCGCCTTGTCGTGCAGAACCATCTTTTCTTTCTTCAGTCGACTGACCTCTCGATTAGCTGTTTCGAGAGCAGTTTTCAGTCTGGAGTTCTCCTATTCAAGAGTTCCGACCGAAGCCAGTTTCTCTTCTGCAAGCTTCGTTTTGCTCGAGGCCTCCTTTTGTGCTTCGGCAAGATCTTGATCCTTCTTCTTCAGAGCTTCCTCCAGTTCATCTACAGAACGTCGAGTGAACTCAACATCAAGAATGGGCAAGAAAGGGAAGTCACTCGTCAAGAATGAGAAACCTCGCCAGCCATACCTTTTGCTTCGTCTCGCGCCTTCTGCAGGTTCTGTTGAGCGAGCTTCAAGTCAAGATCGAGTTGGATCTGTTTGTTCTCCAACTCAGTGTAGAGAGCCACAAGTTCACAGGATTTCTGCAAAAGTCAGTCGACAGAGGTCCAAGATAAGTTGCTTCCGAGTAACCAAGAGACAATGATGACGTTTCTAAGACTATAGCCGAATCAAAAACATTCAACAGTAGTCTCGGGGACTACACCCAGTGGGTGCACTCAGCGTGCCCCCACTGGTTTTGAAAAAAAATCGACTGCCCGCAGTCGACTGGATATAGTTTCATTCGACATGGCCTGGCCAGACCGAGTGAAGGAGTAAAACTACAGCAACGCAATATAAAGACTACAGTCGACTGCCAGCAGTCCACCGTAGTCTCGGGGACTACACCCAGTGGGTGCACTCAGCGTGCCCCCACTCGACCAAAAAATTTAACAGAAACACCCAGTGGGTGTACGGATTTAAAAGATCTTCGGAAAAGAGATTCTTCAGACAGCATACCCTAACAGAACAAGCAGTGAATCGACTGACCTGGACGTTACTCTGAAGAGATGAACTCGCATCATAAGCCGCTTGGCTGGCTTCTCGAACCACCTTGACCTGCTCCATCATGATGCCTGCCTGGCGTATAGCTTCCTTAGCTGCACCCACTTGGTCCTCAGGAACGTGGTGTGTGGCGAAGAGCGAAGGCGGATTTACGGTCGACGTCGAGGGCCGCACACTCGCCAGAGGATTGGCGAAAGCCACAGAAGCCCGGGTGGTATCGCCACCGTCTCGAGCTGCGGCCTCAGGCGCCGGAGTGGATTGTGGAGTCTCGCCAGCCGACGCTTTCCTGTTCCGCCTCACTCTCAGCGGCGCTTCGTCTTCGTCGTCAGGAAGGCTAATAACATGAGGAGGAGCTACGAGAAAAATTCAATCGACCAGAGTTATAAGAAATCATCAGTCGATTCAAGGCAGAACATCAGTAATCATACCAAGGTTGGAAGTAACAGCATCTTCCATCTCTCGATCGTCGTCCTTGGCGGAGATCTCAGAAGTAGAAGCACTGCAAATTTTGAAAGACCGTTAGTCGGCGCAGTGGATCGACCAAGGATCCATCCACGGTCGACAAAGGAGAACAAGTTCTATCATTACCCAGAAATGGTGGGGACAGTCATCCTCATCTTGGGCAGAGCCTTGGGTGGCTTGGACGGCACCGCGCGGGGGTGCTTGGGAGCTTTCTCAGTCAGCGCTGGAGAAGAGGTCCGAGGGCGCTTTGACGACTGCCCAACGGGAGTAGTCGCCTTACCACGTTCCCGCGCAGGGTCGTGTGTAAGCTTGGATCGCCTTTCCGAGCGGGGAGGTCCAGCTTCCTCCTCCTCCTCCTCTTCGCTGGAGTCGACGCCGTCGTCTCCCTCTCCTTCGCCGTCAGACTCCCACTCCCCCTATTCGTCTCCGCTTTCACCTCCGCTCGCCTCCCCTTCCTCGGCCTGCCCCTGTGCTCCGTTGGGTGTCGAGTGCATCTCTGTAGTTGCCTGGAGAATAGCAGACAAGTCGAAAGTCAGTCGACCGATTCAAAGAGAGCAAATGAAGAAAGCAAGATCTCAGTCGGGAACACAAGGTCAGACCTGGTCCACCTCGTATGTACTGTCGAGCGGGACAACCCTCCTGGCTCCTCGGGGGTTGTCTTTGTTCCCTGTGATGCTCGACAGCCACCCTTCCAGCATCTCGTCGGTGACCTCCTCTGGGTGAACCCGAGTGGTGTCGTCGAGACCCGAGTACAGCCACATAGGGTGGTCACGAGCCTGAAGCAGTTGGATGCGCCTCCGAAGGAAGACCTCCAGCAAGTCCATGCTGGTCACGCCGTCTCGGACAAGCTGAACCACTCGACCAACCAGCACCTTGACTTGCGCCTTTTCCTCCGGCAGCACTTTCAGAGAGGCAGGCTTTTGAGCTCGGTCCAGAGAGAAAGGGGGAAGACCAGTCGACTGCCCTGGGGTCACCTGGTATTGGCAATAAAACCAGGTCGACTGCCAACCACGGACCGACTCGGGAAAAGTGATAGATGTTAAAGAACTTTTACCCCTCATCTGGATCGCCAGGCCCCCGCATAGCTGGATCACTTGCGTCCGTTCGTCACTCGACTTGGCTTTCTTTACCGATTGGGAACGGCAAGTGAAGATGTGTTTAAAGAGTCCCCAATGAGGGCGGCAACCCAAGAAACTTTCGCACAAGGAAACGAAAGCCGCAAGATACACGATGGAATTGGGAGTGAAATGGTGGAGCTGCGCTCCGAAGAAGTTCAAAAATATCCGGAAAAAAGGATGAGGAGGTAGAGAAAATCCGCGATCGATATGGGTGGCGAGGAGGACGCACTCACCGTCACGAGGTTGGGGTTCGACTTCTCCCCCTGGGAGACGCGCAGCCTCGTGGGGAATGACTCCCCCCTCGACCATGTCATCAAGATCTTCCTGCCGAATCACCGAGGGCATCCAGTCGCCCTAGATCCAATCCCTGGGCAGAGCAGTCCTCGAGGAAGATCCGCCCCAAGCGGACTTCTTCCCCTTCCCCTGCACCGCCGCCTTCTTCGCGCGCTCCAAAGCCGATGTCTTGTCCTTCACCATCATCACCGCCGAGGCTCGAACGGACCTACGGCGCTAGGGTGAGAGCGGAGGTGGCGGAGGACCTTGTGGGGGGAGAAGGAAAGGCGAGAGCACACTGTTGGGGAGCCCCGAGTCGGCAACTTATAAGGAGCCGCTTCCGAGTGGCTGACCGGTAGGCCCAGGCGATCCCGTCAAATCCCGCAACAGGCGCGCGCGCAGTACGTGGCGAAAAAGGTGGCGCGGAGATCGAGGAGCTTCCATCCTATCCCATCCGATTACTTCGGCCGCCCCCGTCCCGCTCGCTTCCCGAAATTCGAATCCCGCAAAATCCGTGGGCTGCAGAACAACTCATCAAACTGAAGAGCCCGCTCATGCCGGCACTCGGTATTCCACAAGTAAGGAAATTCACTCGACGAGAGACCAAGAATGGATCAAGGTGACCGAAAGAAGTTGACAACGTCATCCGTGACGATTGATCCAGTACAAGACATTCGTATAACGCTAAGAACCAGTCGGAAGGACCCCCAATTCCTTCCCCACTCGAACCTCGATCCATTCGGGGGCTAATGATGAAGCTATGTACCTAGGGTAGGGGCATGGACCTGTCCTAAGAGCCCTACCCAAGGACATCCCTGGAAGAAGTCACCTTTCAATCGACTTGAAGGTATCCCACTCGACGGATTCAAGACACTCGACCAGGAAGCCACCACTCGACTACGAAGACCAACCACTCGACTGACAGGAGATCTAAAGTCACTCCGCAAGAAAACGGTCGGCCATTAAGTAGTCTTTATGGCCATCATAGCACTTTAATAGGGACGTTACCAGTAACGCCCAGTCTTAATGTATTTTAACACTGCATTACTGAGGACCGGAGGGGTCTGGCGAACTCTATATAAGCCACCCCCCTCCTCAGTAGCAGGGGTTGGCACCCCTGTAATTCATACACACATAATCCAGTCGACCGCCTCCGGGCACCGAGATGTAGGGCTATTACTTCCTCCGCGAAGGGCCTGAACTCGTACATCCGGGTGTATTTACAGCTTCTCCATAGCTGAGATCTAGCCTCTCCATACATACCCCCCTACCTCACTGTCAGAGTTAGAACCACGACAGTCCATAATTTTGATGTTACCCTCTTTTCTTGGCGGTGCAGTGCCATCTGGATACCTCATAAATAAATCAAGGACAAATCTGACCCCTTCCTGAAAAGACATATGGAGAAAAATGAGTGAATCTACACTCTAAAATATGTCTACATACACATCTGTATGTGGTAGTCCATTTGAAATCTGGAAAAGACAAATATTTAGGAACGAATGGAGTATATATAAGAGTAGACATGGAGATATATCTCCAGCATGGTCTACAACAAAGATGTGCTGGGCTGGTTAACATCGGATGCTCGCAACACGATGACATGAGTTCAAATTCTGTCTTTTAACTTTATATGTTTATATTATATATTACTCTACTTATTTAATATATACTTCTTTCGCTACTGTACTGACAGTGGAACCCACAGAGTACTTAGAATACAAGATTAAGGATGGACCTGTTTCTTTTTTAACTTTCTGTACGAAGCTGTAGCCACCCTGCAAGTCACGTGTACACTGTACATGCAATTAACTTTGTATAGAGGGACAATCATACAGGCAATTAACTCAAATGGATTGGATGTCACCAACGTAAAGAGCATCTCCAACGGTAGCCGGCAAATTTCCCCCCGCTTCCTTAAGCGGAGGACGACATCAAACGCCAGCGGCATACATTTTTACAACTCTAATCAACCAGATGAAATTCGTGCAAACACGGACTGATTTCATATAAGCATGAAGGATTTTGTATAAAAACGTTGGATCTTCATATAAACATGATGGATTTCATTACATTTACATGAACTAAGAGGTGCCAATCCGGATCTCTTGTATAATTAATACTCCCTCCGTCCGGAAATACTTGTCCTATAAATGGATGTATCTAGACTTACTTTAGTTCTAAATGGCCGCCCGCGGATCCCTTTGTCTTCCTCATGTCCGTCAGACACTTGCGGGGTCGACGAAGGTCCTCGGAAGAGGCGAAGCAGCAAAGAAACCACCTGAATTTGCGGTCGTCGCCTCGGCGGTGGCCTTCATGGGTCCCAAGTGGCGCCGGCCTCCCGTGTTCTACTTCTCCTCGATGATGGCGGTGGACACGGAGAAGCTGGCCACCTTCTCGTCGCTCTCCATGCACCCGGCTTCTGTCTCTACCTGCATGGCGCTGCCGCAGGCACGGGAGGCGTGCCCACAGACACGGGAGGCACGGCCACCACAGACACTGGTGGCGCGGTACGACGCGGCAGCGACGGCGCCCGTATCGGCGTGCTCGCGGCCTTGCCGGCGTGGAGCAACTCGCCACTCCTCATCGAGCTGAACTGGAGCGGCGAGTTGCTGAACCACGCGCCTGCTTGGGGCGGCAACTGGCTCCGTCGGGCCAAGCGAGGTTGGTGAAGCACTGAGCGGCCTCGCCCGTATCCGGAGGGCTCGGCAGGCCACCTAGCCAGGTAATATGCCGGTGAACGGCTCATTGGAAGCCATCGGAAGAGTGGAGAAAATGGTGAAGGAGGAGATGGGGAAGCGGCGGAGGGGTGCGATTCTTGCCCGCTGTCTGTCTAGCCTCGTGTAAATAGAGGGCGGACGGTAGGAGCTTGGCCGGCGTCTGGCCTCGTTTACACTGAGGGCGGACAGGAGGAGCTCGGCCGGTGTTGCGTTTAATTCCGGCCCACTCATGAACGGACGTGTGGCCGAAGTAGGATTCTCGGTTTGCATGCGGGTTTAATGGAGTTGCCGAACGTGCAGCGGGTGGCGCAGTACTATTCGATTTGACAGCAGTAATGGGCCGGCAAATCACAAAGGCCCTCGCCTCTCGTGAAACCGACCGAGCTAGACTGCCCCACCCTCTAGCCTTTTAAAAAATGTATATACTCCACTTTTGTACAGTAGTACTATTAAAAAGGCTTGTCACAATAATGGTGTCCAGCATAAGTGCACAACCCACCCCTCAAATAAAACTAAGCACCCTGGAATTCTTTGACAAAAGTAAGCACCCTGAAATTCTTTGACAACTAAACTGCTGGCTATATGATGTTGGCCATATATATTGTACGTATATAATGTGAAGAAACGAGTGGTTTTCGTAATATGACTTAATACTCACCTAGACGGAGGGAGTATTCGATTTGACAGCGGGCGGCGCAGTTCCCGATACGGCTTTAATGCAGACGAGGGAGGGAGTAGCGGTTCCCGATATGTTGAATGGCCAATGCATCCTCCTTCAATTAATGCATGAGGGAAGTAATGGGAGGAGGTCCGGGAAAAGAGGCTGCACGATGTGAATGCAACGCAGTTTGCCCTCATTGCCCTTATATAAAGGCGCCCCTCCATTCCAATGTATCTACCACATCGTACGCACCTAAGCATTTGCCTAAGCACCTACACTAAGCGCAAAAGAGCTCACTCCAGACCCATGGCGGCGATGCGCGTGAGCGGCCAGCGGCTGCGCCAGATGGTCCACGACGCCGGCCTATGGCATGGCGCCGAGGATCGTCTCCAAATGATGTTGGAGACCGGCTGGTGGATGGCCGCCGTCGACGCCAACTACGACTCTCAGTTGGACCAGATGATCGTTGACCACCAACAAGTTCATCGTCATCAAGAAACTCGCGGACGACATCGCCGTACTCCTCCAGCCCGCGCGCCCGGGCTCCTCATTGCCTGCCACCCTAATCGGCCTCCATGGCCGGAACCTCTTTCAAGCATTGGTGGCTCTGCGACTGCCCGCCGACGCCACGAAGGATGTCCACCTGGAGGTCGTGCTCGCCGCGAGGCGCCTCGCCCTACAAGAATTCATCGACCTACACATCCACGTGTACGAGCAAATCGTGTACATAGGTATCTACAAGGCCAGTGAGGACGCTACAACGTTGGCCTTCCTCAACCGGCTGGAAGCCTTGGATGCCTTTGCTGAGAAGCACCTCGACCTCGCCACAAAAGCCACCGCTCCTTAGCCGCCGGTCGGTGGCCCGACGCACTAAGTTGAGGAGGAGGAGGTCGTACGTTCATGGATCCATCTTTCTTCTTGCCTTCTGTAACCACCACTGCGATCGCATCATCGTGGCCTTAATTCTTATTGTGCTGTTGCATTCTCGTTCCAGTCAATACCGACATGTGCGATCCCTTTGCTTAATTATATGCATCACTGTAACTAGTACTCCATCCGTCAATTTATAAGTTGTGCTTACCTTTTCCATCAACTTCGTGCAACGCACGGGCATCTTGCTAGAAACACTACTCCCTCCGTCTAGGTGAATAAGTCATCTTAGATTGTGTGTATGTCATGTGGGGCCTTAGTGTAGCTTGCCTAAGGTGTGGCTTGAACCAAACACTCACCTAAGTTAATCAAACTTGCCTAACCTTACATTCCACGAGATTTTGCCACATGTTAGAATCCAGAAAGCTCCACATGTAGAAGCATAATGCACAAACCACCAGAATCTCATGCGTGCAATGCACGTGTACCTTACTAGTACTAGTTGGTAGGAGTAGTAGTAAGAAACAAATTCCAGTTTTGGCACGAGCTCGTACTGCGGGAGAACCACAAGGCCTGCCGCAGGAGTTACATTTCCCTCTCGGGGCCCACGGGACCGAACTTCAGTGGCTTAGTGCCCGGCCTATGAGTCAATGACATGCGGACCTTAAATGCGGCTGGCCCACATGTCATTCTCATGGTGGTGGCGTGGTTCGCGACTCACTCGTTCGAGATGAACCGGCCGGTGGTGGCGTGGCCGTGGCGAGGGTGCCACAGCTGGGCGTCGGGGCGTTATGAGGCGTAGATGGCCACACCGGTGGGTACTACATGTAGTACATAAGTACTCCAGCTGAGGATTGATGCCCGGGACGAAATGTGTCACAGCCGCTGGATGAAAATTCGATGGTGCGGGAGTACGGATCGGAGCATAGCAGCGGAGCAGGCAAACCGCGTCCAATCAGGTGTGTCTGTGGTAGAAAGTTGATGGTCGCCGTAGTTCAGCTGGCCCGCATGTCAGGCACACAAAGGCAGAGGAGCGGTGGGCCGAGAGGGATGAGGGGCACGTCGGGGGGATGAGGATCCCCTGACGCGAACAATCCTACCATTATGTCACTGACATGTGGGACCCATAAGCGTGGGTCCCACCTGTCAGCTAAGGAAAAGCAGGGCAAGGCAGTGATAGCCACGTTAGAGGATCCATGTCCACGTCGGGGGACGTCGTGCCGTGGGTTGGAGCGGCGTCGTGGGAATCACGTCTGGGTGTGGCAGTGGTAGAAACAAGAAACGTGATGGTCACCGTGGTTCAACTTCCATGGACAAGCTGTCATGCCTGATGACACATGTATATCAAAACTAGAGTGTTTATATTTCAAGCACGTGAACAAGTATTATTCTACTACTTTGGATCCATTGCAACGCATGGGCCAGCACATTGGTAGTAGTAGTGTCCATCTCTATCTCTAGAGGCCTTCCCTCATTCATCCTTTTCTCTCACAAGATAAAATACTCATACAAATGCATCTTGATGTTCCATGGAACGCACGAGGATGTTTCCTTGGGGGTCTCTCCAGCGTGGCGTGACCGTAGTTGCAAGTTGACGCCCCTTGAGATGCCGACGTTGAGGGGCACTCGGATTTCCTCCGATGAGCAGGTAAGATGAGTTTGATCATGTAGTAAATGCATTCTAAAGACTACTTCTGTGTCCATTTCCTAATTCTCCCCCTACCCACTGTTTAACAGGTTAGGCTCGGTGCGAGTGGAGATTGGCCTACATATGTACGGGAGGGTACCAACATCAATTTGCACAACATTTACAACGGTGAAACCGTTCCCGTAGAACCTTTGTCCAACATTGGGATCAGCCATGCAACGGGCCACCGCATGAATTGGTATGATGGAACCACGGTGAGATTGAATAAGATAGCACGAACCTTGCACATGGCGGTTAAAGGCGGACCATGCTGTCTGCGGCCGATTTGTTGTCGTACGAGTAGGAAGAGGCTGTGCTCCTTTCTAACCGCATCTTCGCGGTGACAAACCAGGGGACTTATTTTGTATGGGACACATCCTATGATATACTCCCTCTCTCCCAGTTTATTTGTTTTGAATCTTTTCGTTTTATAAGTTTCAAATTCAAATTTAGAGCTCCCTGACACATGTTGAGATTACAATGTCCATTAAATCGTTGTGTGCATGTATAGTAAAGAAACAAATCTCGAGTTTGGCACGAGTTCGTGCTGCGGGAGCACCACAAGCCCTGCCGCAGGAGTTACATTTCCCTCTCAGGGCCGTCGGGACTGAGCTTCAGCGCCTTACTACACCTACCTTTGAGTCAATAACATGTGGACCCGATAGGTGACTGGTCCACATGTAATGCTCCCATAGGCAGAGGGGCAATGGGGCCAAGAGGGGTGAGCCGCAGGTCGGGGGATGTGTGGTTTCATGGGTTCGAGCGGCGTCGTGGGAATCACGGGTAGCTGTCGTAGAAACTTGATGCTCGCCGCATTTTAGGTGGCCCACATGTCATGCACAGAAGGGCAGATGGGCGGTGCGGCCGAGAGGGGTGAGGCGCACGTCGGGGGGCATGGTGCCGTGGGTTGGAGAGGCATCGTGGGAATCGCGAGATGAAATGTGATGGTCGCCGTAGTTGAACTTCCATGGACAAGTTGTCATGTCTACGGACACATGCACTGCATACCGATCACTGGAAGGAGTAGCAGAGAAAGCTATATATGTGGATAAATAGTTCCTTATAGTCAAGCGGACCCACGCTACTACTATGTTCCAAAGACATGCACACCATCGAAATAGTCCATCTATATCAATATACACCGAGAGGGAATAATTTTTTTTACAAGAGAGGAAATAGTTCATCCATCCATAATGCCCTCCTGCTGCTGCAGCCTTTTCTTCTTCTTCTTCTTCTTCTTCTTCTTCTTCTTCTTCTTCTTGTTCTCATTCTCTGTGGGAGACGGCTTCGCAACAAGCTCTTTGGACCTTACAGCTATCTCGAAACTCACACGGGCATCGAGGGCAGCATATTTTATCCGCTCATACGTCAAGGGATAATTCTCCCATCCAGACGACCTTAATGCCACCGTCTCGTCACCCTTCTGAAGATTTGTACCGAGCACAAAATTTGCTACGTCGAATAGGGATGGTGTATATTTATCACAAACTTCTACAAGAATTTTGATTCTGGTTTGTAGGTCAGCGATGCTATTCAAATCAAGGTTGTACGGCTCCAGCTTCTGTTTGTCCCCTTCGATGGCTGCCCCACAGAAGTATACGTCCTCCCGAGACAAGAAATCGTGAAGCTCACCTGGTATGGAGGGCCAGTGTATGATGTGGTACACCAAAACTTCATCTTCGAGGCACAGCTGAAGGACGGCGGCGCGTTGGATCTTCCCAGGGGCATGCTCCGTGTACTCTGCGTCGAGACCGATGACCCTCGTCTCTACCTTTTCGAGGGAGTTGGATACATTGCTGATCCACTGCCGAACAACCCTTGGGTGGACGGTGACGGTGGCAACTATGCTCATCGAGCCTTCGACGAGGACATGTTGGACGCTAAAAACCTACATCTCGATCTCTATCGCCATTTGGAACCGCTGGAACGGAGGGCTATGGTTTGGAGAATTAGGATTAGATGGCTAGTCTAACTGAAGTAGTAGATGATTATTTAAAGAGGTTAAAACAATGTGAACACAGTGGGGTTTGGATGCAAATGAAGACGAAGGGGAGGTGAAGAAGCCGAGGAGAGTCGGTTCCCGATGGAGAAGTAAATGGGAGAAGTGGCGTGCAGGCAGTTGATTAGACGGCTAGGTAGACTAAATGAAAAGGCTATGCGGGTAGACTGATGAGTCGTACCTGTTCATGTACGTGCCCATCCTTCCTGATAGGTGGGACCTATGCAAACAGATAAAACAATGTGTCGTAGTTTTTTTTTGAGCGCGTGAGTGGGAGACACAACATTCTCTGGTTAAGGAATACTCCCTCCTTTTAGGTGAGTATAAGTCACCTTATGAAAATTAGGTTTTCCCAAAACCTTTAGGCGTGGAGCATTAACTTCCTGCTCGATCCCCTCCCAGCCTCGTTAGCCAGCATTCTCTTCCTCTGCTGCCGCGTTCTACCTTTCCATTTTTCCTCTTCTCAAGTGTGGAACGATCTGCATGCCGTCCTTGATGCACCAGAATGACCACTGCATGCATCGCGGCAGAGCGTTGATTGGGCATGCACAAGAATTTGGTTATGCTCGCAATATGGATGATACCTGAACGATGAAGTGAACAGGCATGCTAGCACGGGAGACCTATTTATGCTAGTACAATACTGGAGTACTCATGTACCTACTACTACTACTAGTAGTAGTAGTAGTAGTAGTAGTAGTAGTAGTAGTAGTAGTAGTAGTAGTAGTAGTAGTAGTAGTAGTAGTAGTAGTAGTAGTAGTAGTAGTAGTACAACTGTGGTACACTTGATGGTCAAAATACTATTCATCCGGTCCTCACAGTGAAGTGACAACACCCTGCACCTGACACTAGTCCAGGCGGCGTGTTCGGGTTACCAAAGTCAGCCTCACCCTGTGCACAGTGCAGTCTGTCACCGCCGCTGTACAGCACATTGGCGCCTCGCCTCGTCTCCCTCTCCGCTCCCATAGCACCACTCCATCTCCATCTCCTTCTCCGTCTCCATCTCACTGTGCCCCCGTGTACCGTCGCCTCACTCGCCTCCCCCAGTACCACTATTCCCTCACTAGCCGCTCCAGCACCGACATCCTTCTCCCCCATAAATCAAGCCCCCTTCCAAACTCCACCATGGCCGAACACGAACCACGCAGCATCCATATGAGTCGCGATTGGAGCAATCTCCCCAGTGACATCCTCGACCTCTGTTGTTCGTGTATGGATATGTTGAGCGCCCTACGGCTGGCTGCATGCTTGAGGGACATGCACACTGCCATCGTCGAAGCGAGGCCTAAGCTTTTCAAGACACCCTGCTTGCTGCTATCTGGTCTTGCGAGATTGGCACACCATGATACGGAGGCGTGCATGATTCCCCTCAACTTCAATCCAATCTCCATTAGCCGAAACTTCTTTGCAGGTATGTACTGGGTCGTCGTACATCATTTCACTTGACATCGATCCGATCACCATCACCCAAAACTTCTTGGCAGGTATGTACTGGGTCGGCATGAACTCCCACTGGATGGCTGCCTTCAGAGAAGACGGTAAAAAGTTGGTGCTCGTGAACTTCCAGACCTCTCATGAGATTATCCTTCCTCCATTGGATTATATAGAGTATTACCATCGCGGTCCAAGTCATCTAGATTACTACGTCAGTTGGACGGACCTTGTTTTGCAGAAGATTGTAATCTGCCAAGTGCCCACACGACATGCGAATTACGCAGACTTCAAGCTAATTGCCTTGTTCGACCGCAGACTCGCCTATCTTTACGCGGGTGCCTTCTTTAGCTGGAGACAACTCGGCTCGCAGTGGATCATCGTCAAAGCTGATACACACTTCTGTGATGCTATTGAACACAATGGCATCATCTACGCGATCGACAGAGCAGATGGCACCACGTATTGCTGGGACGGCGCATGTAAGTTGTTTCCTCTCATGTTAATGATGACGCCATGACAGTGTTTGAACTTTTTGTGATGATTGGCATATCTCTGTTTGAGCAGAATTTGACTAGAACTATGGCAATGTATTAGAGACGCCGTAAATCAGCTATATTTGGAATGAGCTAATTCATGTGATTGTGACCATGTCATTACAGCCAATTTGTACCCTAAATAATCAAACGGTTAGGAATATATGGATATCATCCTTATTTTACAGTAATCTATATACTACTACTAAATATGAGTGTGTATCAATGGCCATGTTAGTTTCCTCATTTTCATGATGTAGAAACATGCACCACACTGTTGGTTTCATCTAACCATACATTAGGGAAGTAAATGTGCATATGGAGAACTCTATATTTGGAAGTAGTGAAATCCTGCAATGCTTACCATGTGTACATACCTATATTCGCCCTTCAGCAATCAATGGCTAGAATAATATCCTCACAAAAATTTTTCCCATAGAACACGAGTATATAACAATGCATGGTCTGTTAGTTACCTTGAAGAATTCGTTTGTGAGGACAGAACATGATTACATAACATGCATGACATGGTAATTTCCTGTGAAGAATCGATTGCGATATAACATGAGTATAACGATGCATGGCACTTCTATATTTTCGAACCCAATATACATTTCCCTGTATTTTCCTCCCAGTTCCAACAGGGACATATCAATGCTGTTTCTTGCATTATCCTACTCATACTCTGAACATTGCTGATCTTACATTAACAATGCTTGTCCTTTTTGATATGATGCAGTGTCCCTACAGTTACTGCCCTTTGTAATCACACCACCTTGGCCAAAAACAGGGAAGCACAACTGGTTCCTCGCTCGATCAGACGACGGCAAAAGACTGATGATCATTCGGACACATGAGCCAGGAAAGTTATATTGCAAAAACCCCACTGTATACAAGCACCGTGTAATACGTGAGTATCCGGACAGTGGCTGTTACGTCTATGAGCAGGATACCAACTTGTTGGGGCCTTTAGGATTTTTTAGTTGGAGGCGGGTAAACAGCCTTGGTTCACACTCTCTGTTTCTCGGACTCAATTATCCGATTAACCAGGAGATCACCGTAGGCAAGGACCTTGATGGCAGAGAGGCTCTGTTTTCTATGGAAAACTGTGTCTACATGGTGAGCCCTAGGAGTTCGGGAGCAAACTCCCGTGATTGTCAATGATACAGCCTGCAGCGAAAAGAAGGTGAGAATGACAAAGGCATCCGGATTAACTTTGATCCTTGGATGTCTCAATTACGACAAGCAGTGATGTGGTTCGAGCCTTCAGGTTGATAGGTAATTGGGCTGTTGCATCGAAAGGGTGGAGTACTGGTGTCTCCGGATCACTGGTCGCTGAAGTGGGGCTGCAAATTGTGATGGTGTTGGATCATCTCTTCGAATGACTTTGTTGTCTTTGCTGCTGGTTCTAGATGGGTAGTTCTTTCTTTTGTTATGCATATTCCTTGTCATTTGGTCATCCTCGTCTGTGTCACTCTTACTATGTAATAGTTGCTTCTGTTTAGAATGTCATTCTTGTCTGGATCACGAGAGTCTGAGCGCTGCAGATGGGTGCGATTTGGTGGTGTAGCAAGACTTCTTATGAACTATCATGTCTTGCTGTTTATGTCAGTAGTAGTCACTAGTCAGAGTTTGAATGTTGTATATATCATTGTTTCGAATTGTTTATTGTCTCGAACTACTGGTGGGCTAAATGAGGGCATCACCATTCTCCAGTGTTCAGAGTATATCTCCTTTTGTCAAGTTATATAATTTGAGCTTAGTGTCTTTTTGATGATGTACACTTGTTTGGGCCAGTGAGGTGTCGTTGAATATGGGCCGAGTAGTAACGCAATGCCAAACAGGTCAATTATGACTCTCAGGCCAGGCTCTCAAAAGATCCTGAAAAAAAGGCCGTCTCTCCAAAAAGAATGAATAAGGACTCTTGGGCCGACATGTGGGCGCCACCGGTGTTTTCGTGCGCTTGCGCGCCGAGAGCATATTGGCGCGTGCTCGAAATTCATGCTACCTTTTCATCCGCAGTCTCCCGCCCCTCCCCCACCTCTGGAATCTCGATTCCTACTCCAGTTCCCCCAAATCCCCCTCATGTACTCCTTGTACTCAAGCGCACTATCATGTCGCCGGTCAACGCGGATCTCCGAGCCGGAGATCCTGAGGTCCGTCCTGCCTTCGGTCGCTGCATGCTGTCACTCAACAGTGGCATGGTGGCAATTGACGACCAGTTTGCCGGCAAAGTGCTGATGGTAACCATCAACGGCGACTGGCCTCCCGTCTTGCCGGATGACCTTGTCAAAGCTCTTGGCATTGCGCATGGCATCCAAATAAGTGACTTGCTCGTCGAAGTCTGTCCGCCACCGGCTGATTTCTTCGTCAGGTTCCAGACAACTTTCGACTACAGTCGTGTGTTCGAATCTTCCCGGTGTTTGTTCTGCGATGGCGCGCTAGTGGGCTTTGATCAGTGGCACCCAGGATGGGGCTCGGTGCCCTTTGAGCTTGAGTTTTTAACAAGGCTTACCTTCCACGGCATGCCTCGACGTGCTTGGAACAGCGAGTCCATGAACGAGCTTATCAATGACCTTGGAGGTGAGCTCGTAAGTATGTTTGTTCCTCCAGACAGCTGGGCTCTGACGGTTATGGCATGGTTCAAGAAGCCGTCCACCATACCGAAGGTGATTGGTGTTGAGATACCGGTGCAGGAACCGGGGTTGTACTATTCGTTGCCACCAAGGTCGCCGCGGACCACGTTAGGGATGTACATGTATCGAGTGTTCGTGCATGTCGAAGAAGTGGTCAATCCATCAATCGAAGTCCTGCCGCCGCCGCTGGTGCTAGGGTCTGTCGACGACGTCCATTACAGGAGTCAACATCAGACTTTCCCCGTGTTGCTCGGAATGATGGATGGCACAGGGCCTACTCCATCGCACGGCGGAGGCCACTGCTTCTTTGGGAGAAGAGGCTGGGCTGGCTGCCTGGATGTGCTCTAATTTGAGGTAACAACAGAATCTTGTCAGATACTAGTTAAATCCGAGCTATGGGTGTGAAGCACTGATATGCCAGTACATTTGATTGTGACCTGTTCTAATTTTGTACCTGAACTTTTTTTAGAAAGGGTTGTACGTCAACTTAATGTGCTAGGAGAACTTATTGTGTTGTCTGTCTGTTTTCTTTGCACAACATTCAAGATATTTCCCCGTCATTGATAAAGACGATGAACCATTACGTACAACTTCATTGGTTTCAACATAGCCCTTCCCGTAGCGATCCACTGCTTCCATCCTGATTGTGCCGCCTGCGTGAAATTTTTGTATGCAAGTTCAGTGTGCTATGATGTTCTATATGATTGTGTCAACTATATAAGTTTTTTACTGAGCATCAGCAATGCATATGGCTGAAAGATGTATTTACGAGCATCGGCCGATGGGTCTCTCTCTCTCACACACACACACACACACACACGGGCGCACGCACACACACAAGTGGGACCCGTTGAATTATTTATTTGCTCGTGACAGCTTTTATTAAGTTCCACTGCAATCTAACTTTTTTCTTAAGTTATTAATTGAGCTCAGTGACTTCAAAAAGTTGTACAGAAGCCTTGTTTGGGCTTTTCCGACGTCGCTGAATGTGGGCTGTGTAACCATGTTAGGTTGTACTGTACTACATAGGCCTTTTTCGCTATTTTTTAAATAATACATTTTTTAATTAATTTTCATAAATATTACGCTGGGTAATTTTTTTTCAAAAATAATACACCGTCGGCCCGCTGCAGGCCGATTGGATTCCAGTCGGCCTACAGCTGGCCGACTGGCCCTGTCGGCCCACTGTGGGCTGATTGGGTCCTGTCGGCCCACTGTGGGCCAACTGGAGCTAATTGGCTCGCTGTGGGCTAATTGTTTTTGCAAAAGTGTTAATCATGTATTTAAAAAATATGCGTATTGTGACCTCCTCCGCTTGCTGTGGGCCCACTGTTGACTAAAAAATATGTTTTAAAAAGTGTTAATCATGTATTTAAAAATTGTTAAATGTGTGTATAAAAAATGTTCCTTATCTATACAAAAAAATTTAAATGTGTGTATAAAAAATAGCTTTTTTCAACTTCAGCAATGCAAGTGGGCCGACAGTTGTACACAATATTAGGGTCAACTTGTTATTCTCCGCCCCGCTGGGCTGCAAACTTTCCTAGGAGATATGCATTAGGCTTAACAAGAAAATGGACTTTAAGAAATAATAAATGGGATGTAATTATAATAACTGGACAGTTACTGTGCACCAAACACGTAATTAGTTCGAAAAATATATTATTTTGGAATTTGAAAATTTTAATTTCATTACTTGTTGCGCGCGCAATATTTCGTTGGATTTTAACGTAATACAACTTATTTTGGAATTATATTTAACCTGACTAGAAATTTCGGATAAAAATATTTCGGATCCCATCAAAATGTGGGAATTTATTTTTGAATTCTATTTTGAGCGGTTGTTTGAAATTATTAATCGTTCTCCTAGCTAGAAGTTGGGCTGTACTTTTAACAAACTGTAAATGGGCTGTAGTAAATTCCATTAGAATTAAAAAATGGGTTGTACATTCTTACAAATCGCAAATGGGCTATATGTTCTCTGCCAAATCCGAGCTGTGGGCCTACTAAGTTGACGCGTACCAAGGGCTTTGTCAACTTAGTCAATATAAACGATTCTAGCTGCAGTGATCGTACGATGTCCATCCAATGGCCGTAGTGCTTCTTCAACCTCTGGTCTTCTTGCTCCAGCCACCCAAAGTAGTGCCGGTCGTGTCGCATGCTCCTGCCTCCCGTGGCCGGCTATGATGCCGTGGAGGCCTCACCGCCCCGTACTACTCCCACCGCTGGTCATGCCATCCCTCTACTCATCCACACCCCCTGTTATTCTGCGGCGATGGCAGCCTCACACCGCAGCCGAACCAGTGAACCCTCGTACTCCTCTCCGCGCGGGCTTCCACTGCTGCGTCTTCCCCGTCTCCATGTCGTCCCCTTCCTAGGCCTCGCCGTCGTCCAGACCACCGCCCTGGTGCTCTCAGTGCGGTGTGGTCAACGTGGTCAACGACCGACTTCAATCGGAAGAGTACTGTACGTGGAGAGGCTGACAGCTGGTTCCACGGCATCCGCAAGGAAGTGCCTCCTTATTACGCGCAAAATAATTATTCCTCCACCTGACAGCGGGGACCCACCGAACGGGCCACCGTATTTCGCAAAAAATGATTCGCCCCCTCACTGCTGGGACCCACGAGCTACATCTTCGCACGCAAGGAAGTGCGTCTGGAAAAAAACGATTCGCCCCCCTGACTACTGGGACCCACCAGCTACACCTTCGCACGCAAGGAAGTGCGTCTGGGCAAAAAAACAAAACGATTCGCCCCCTGACTGCTGGGACCCACCAGCTACATCTTCGCAGGCAAGGAAGTGCCTGACAGTCGGGACCCACCTGGTCGAAGCGTGCGTAGCGTTGTCATTCTGGTCGCGAACGTGTACGTACATACTGGTCGATGTAGAGGCGCGCACGTGTCGTAATAGAGGCGCGCACGTGTCATAGTAGAGGCGCGCACATAGCATGTACATGTATGTACAGCGGCCAGGGTGCAAGAAAGAAAATACGGCCATGTATGTGTACATACGGGCGGGGTCTCGAACGCCTACTCGCGCATACGTACGGCCAGGGCTCGTGTACATGGCTGGGTCGGAACGGAGAAACAGTGTTGTCGTCGTGTTCATGGGGAGGCAACGGAATGCGTCGTGTTCATGGGGAGGTAATGGAATGCGTCATGTTCATCGGGAGGGCTTGGACGGAACAGGCGACGGAAACGAGGCCTGGCGTATCGCAGAACGGAGGAAACGGCCTTGTGTTCGACCGGCCACTTTCAAAACGGGATCCTGTTCATCGGGAGGGGTCTGGCGTACCGCAAAATGGAGGAAACGGACCTCCTACGGTCGAAACGGGGGTCTTGTTGATCGGGAGGGGTGTGGCGTACCGCAAAACGGAGGAAACGGACTTGTGTTGAAGCGCTACGGTCGAAACGGGGGTCCTGTTCATCGGGAGGGTGTGGCATACCGCAAAACAGGACTCCACGGGATACTGTTCATCTCCACCGTCGACCTCCTCCAGCCTCCACGGGCTCCTGTTTATCCAGCCTCCACCGTGCGCTACTCCACCGGCTACTGTTCAACCACCCCTCCATCGTCTACTATTCATCCAGCCCTCCACACCACGGGGTCCTGTTCAACCACCCCTCCACGGGCACCCCTGCACCGTCTACTGTTCATCTAGCCATCCACACCACGGGGTCCTGTTCAACCACCCCTCCACAGTCTACTGTTCATCCAGCCCTCCACCACACCACGGGGTCCTGTTCATCCAGAGGCAACGCCACTGCTCACTGTTCATCCAACCCCCCCCCCCCCGCAACGCTCACTATTCATCACATCGATCGGCTTCAGTTAGCAGAAGTAGCGAAGGAATCGCTCGATCGGGTTCAGTTAACAGCCATCGATCGATCGCTCAGGTTCAGTAATGCATAGCCTGCAGTGCAATCGCTCGGGTTCAGTTAGAGCCCAACGCCTCACTCGGGTTCAGTTAGAGCCAACGCCTCGCACACACGCGCGTACGTGTACGAGAGAAACGCGCATCGCTCGTCCCCCAACCTCCCACCGTAATCTGGAACTCCATGAAATTTTCCTCGCCCTCGCTTGTACCATGGTTTTTTCCGTCATGGACGGCCCAAAGAATGTCATGCAGCTGCGTCTCCGGCCCGCCCAGGACGAAAAGCCCGTTTTTTGTCATGATTTTTTTTCATATAAGTAGGAGCCCACCACATCTATGATGATACCGGGTTTTGTCACAATTATCGTCATAGAAGTGTCATATGTATGACAGAAAAAAATTCGTTCGGCCCAAAATGTCACGGATGTGTCTTTTTTTATAGTGAAGACCTGCTCGTCGGCAGATGGACTGGTGTCCTGACAGCCGAGGAAAACGGCCTCAACTGCCCAGCCAAGAGCTATCCGAAACGCAGACTGCTACCTCAATTCGATGAGGAGGCACTGGAGCACATATCTCCCTCGCGTAGTGCGGACCGACCACCACGTGGTCGGGACAGAGCGGCTGAACGGCCACCCCACGGTCGGGATAAAGCGGCAACTCAGGCCGAACAGCAGAACGCCCCACCACCCCGCCAAAATAGGGACAAAAGAGTCCGGAGTCATATGTACGACCTCCGACAGACTCTGGACAGTAGAGCAGGACACACAAGATCGATCTATGGATCGCGAGGACGTGCCTCGAAGCACGAGATGGCTTCCTATTCGGACGTGACAAACCTAACCACGCTCGGGCCGAACGCCGCAGACGGACTCCATCAGAGCTCCTCCACGATGCGGCCCCATATAGAGGTGTCGCACACCCTCTCTGCTTCACAGATGAAGTACTGGATCATGAATTCCCCGAGGGGTTCAAGCCCGTCAATATCGAATCATACGACGGCACAACCGATCCTGCAGTATGGATCGAGGATTTCATTCTCCACATCCACATGGCTTGAGGAGATGACCTCCACGCCATCAAATACCTCCCATTAAAGCTCAAAGGACCAGCTCGGCACTGGTTAAATAGCCTGCCTGAGAACTCCATCGGCAGTTAGGAGGACTTGGAAGAGGCTTTCTGTTGGGGATCGTAGCAGAAATTCAAAAATTTATACGCATCACCAAGATCAATCTATGGAGTATTCTAGCAACGAGGGGAATAGGAGTGCATCTACATACCCTTGTAGATCGCGAGCGGAAGCGTTCAAGTGAACGGGGATGATGGAGTCGTACTCGCCGTGATCCAAATCACCGATGACCAAGTGCCGAACGGACAGCACCTCCGCATTCAACACACGTACGGTTGGGAAGACGTCTCCTCCTTCTTGATCCAGCAAGGGGGAAGGAGAGGTTGATGAAGATCCAGCAGCACGATGGCGTGGTGGTGGATGCAGCAGGATCCCGGCAGGGCTTCGCCAAGCACAAGCGGGGAGGAGAGGTGTTACGAAGGGAGAGGGAGGCGCCAAGAGCAAGGTGCGGCTGCCCTCCCTCCCTTCCACTATATATAGGGGCTAGGGGGGGCGCATGCCCCCTTGGAGATTCCATCTAAAAGGGGGGCGGCCCCTGCGGGCAACGGCCCCCTTAGGGTTTCCAACCAGGGGGGCACATGCCCCCTCAGGGGGGCAACGACCCCCTAGGGTTTCCAACCCTAGGCGCCTTGGGCCCTTGGGTGGGCGCACCAGCCCATCAGGGGCTGGTTCAGCCCATGGGGCCCTCTGGGATAGGTGGCCCCATCCGGTGGACCCCCGGGACCCTTCCGGTGGTCCCGGTACAATACCGGTAACCCCCGAAACCTTCCCGCTGGCCGAAACTGGACTTCCTATATATAAATCTTTACCTCCGGACCATTCCGGAACTCCTCGTGACGTCCGGGATCTCATCCGGGACTCCGAACAACTTTCGGGTTACTGCATACTAATATCTCTATAACCCTAGCGTCATCGAACCTTAAGTGTGTAGACCCTACGGGTTCGGGAGACACGCAGACATGACTGAGACGCCTCTCCGGTCAATAACCAACAACGGGATCTGGATACCCATGTTGGCTCCCACATGCTCCTCGATGATCTCATCGGATGAACCACGATGTCGAGGACTTAATCAATCCCGTATACAATTCCCTTTGTCAATCGGTACGTTACTTGCCCGAGACTCGATTGTCGGTATCCCAATACCTTGTTCAATATCGTTACTGGCAAGTCACTTTACTCGTACCATAATGCATGATCCCGTGACCAACCACTTGGTCACATTGAGCTCATTATGATGATGCATTACCGAGTGGGCCCAGAGATACCTCTCCGTCATACGGAGTGACAAATCCCAGTCTCGATTCGTGCCAACCCAACAGACACTTTCGGAGATACCTGTAGTGCACCTTTATAGCCACCCAGTTACGTTGTGACGTCTGATACACCCAAAGCACTCCTACGGTATCCGGGAGTTGCACAATCTCATGGTCTAAGGAAATGATACTTGACATTAGAAAAGCTCTCACAAAACGAACTTACACGATCTTTGTGCTATGCTTAGGTTTGTGTCTTTTCCATCACATCATTCTCCTAAGCTTAGGTTTGTGCTATGCTTACCCGTTATCAATGACATCCCCATGTCCATAGCCAGGAAACCATGACTATCTGTTGATCAACAAGCTAGTCAACTAGAGGCTCAGTAGGGACACATTGTGGTCTATGTATTCACACATGTATTACGATTTCCGGATAATACAATTATAGCATGAATAATAGACAATTATCATGAACAAGGAAATATAATAATAATTTTATTATTGCCTCTAGGGCATATTTCCAACACTTTCCTCGACAACTTCTAAGGAACTTATGTCCGGCCACCAGATGCTGATGACCTAAGCCACATGGTTCAACAACCCGGAGAATCAGCCAGAAAATTCTGGACTAGGTTCCTAACCAAAAAGAAACAGATCGTGGACTGTCCAGATGTCGAGGCCCTAGCAGCCTTCAAACACAGCATCCGTGACGAATGGCTAGCACGCCACCTTGGACAAGAAAAGCCAAAGTCAATGGCAGCCCTTACAGCACTCATGACCTGCTTTTGCGCAGGCGAGGACAGTTGGCTGGCTCATAGCAAAAACACAGCCAGCAAGGCAGGCCCCACAGAGGCCAAGAACAGCACTGGCAGGCTCCGACACAATAGACACAAACGCAGAAGCAATGGCGACAACACCGAGGACACCACAGTCAATGCTGGATTCAGTGGCTCCAAGTCCGGCCAACGGAAGAAACCCTACAAAAGAAACAACGAAGGACCTTCCATCCTGGACCGCATACTCGATCGTCTGTGCCAAATTCACGGCACCCTGGATAAGAAAGCCAATCATACCAACAGGTATTGTTGGGTCTTCAAGCAGGCTGGCAAGTTAAATGTCGAAAACAAAGAAAAGGGATCACAAAGTGAGGACGAGGGTGAAGAGCCCCGGCAGCCGAACACCGGGGGATAGAAGAAATCCCCCCAAGTCAAAACGGTGAACATGATATACGCCAAGCACATCCCCAGAAAGGAGCGCAAACGAGCACTCAGGGACGTCTACACGGTAGAGCCAATCGCCCCAAAATTCAATCCATGGTCGTCATTTCCGATCACCTTCGATCGACGGTATCATCCGACTAGTATCCGCCATGGCGGTTCGGCCGCACTGGTCCTTGGCCCAATCATCGACGGATTCCACCTAACATGAGTCATGATGGATGGTGGAAGCAGCCTCAACCTGCTGTACCAGGATACAGTACGGAAGATGGGCATTAATCCCTCTCGAATCAAACCAACAAAGACTACCTTTAAAGGAGTCATACTAGGTGTAGAGGCCCGTTGTACGGGCTCAAACACGCTGGAGGTGGTCTTCGGTTCTCCGGACAACTTCTGAAGTGAAGAGTTAATCTTCGATATTGTCCCCTTCCGCAGCGGCTACCACGCACTGCTCGGATGAACCGCGTTTGCTAGATTTAACGTAGTGCCACACTATGCTTATCTCAAGCTCAAGATGCCCGGTCAACGTGGCGTCATAAACAGTCAATGGCAATACTGGACTCTCCCTCCGAACAGAGGAGCAAACCGCCGCCCTAGCAGCAGAAGTACAGAGCGGCCTTCTCAGGCAGCATTATATCTAGCTGCCGAGCCCCGGGACACCATCATGCGGGTCCGGACTACACTGCAACAGGACAGCGCTACTCGTCAAGAGCTCGACTAGCAATTCGGCCTCCGTCCCAGCCCCAATGAGGTAGTGGCATCCGTACCACGCATACACAATTACGCACGCAAAATTCCATGGACATCGACAGAGGCACGAGATAACCCGGGGTCTACAATTCGGCCAGACCGATCCCGGACACACATACTTTTACTTCTTTTTCTTGTTTCAGGCACCTTTTTCCACGAGCCTGATGTCAAGTCCTTTAGCAGGACTGAAATACAATAGAGGCAAGCAACGCAGGTATGTAGGGTAACCTTTATATATTCTTCTTGACGGTACTCATACTTATTTCTCAGGACCCGCACGCTGCGCCCTATTGATTCCGGCATGTTAAAATGGTCGGGTCCTTCTCGCACCATCTGTAAAAGATACGCCTTGACGTATCCATCCAGTTATAATAAAATTGGTTCGTGGCCCAGTTCCTGTGGTTTTTGGTTCTTACTTCGTTTTTATTTTGATATGCTTATTTGCTGCATCGAGACTCTTTTACATTTACTATTCGCCAGGGGCTACCTGTCGCCCCACAATACGGCAGCACAGTCTGAACACTTCTTATATAAGTTTGGCCCCCCGAGTTTAGCATTATATGCATTGGCTCCGAATCATGTCTTTGGTCAATAGTTGGGTTGCCCGGCTCCCGTGCTTGCTACCCTACATTCCGCTCCATCGGCTAGGGTAGTAAAGGTAGAACTACTGCGATTGTGCCCTGGCTTTGACTAGACGAGCACCTCGGTAGAGAAAGTCGAAAACTGACTGTCATGATGTGGCGAGAGTCGGTAAGCTACTCGAGGGTTACAAATCGTTGGAGATTTTTTCTGTGTTACGTGAGAGATCGGCACTTCCCGATTAGATGTTGACAGTACTCTGGCTTAAACCAGGGGTTGTGCCCATGCTTTATTATAAAACTCATATGGCTAAGTGAGGGCGTTAAAGCCATAAAGTCTGATTACCTTGTTTGTTGTGCTAAACAACTCCTTTAATGACCATGTAATTGGATCAAGATTGTTTAGATTCCATCCCGAACACCTCCGTACTATCTACATGAGGGCAGAAGCCGACGACTGGCCAACCCTCAGATTACACACAACACGGCCGTACAGGAGGAAACAATTCAAAGCATAATAAAATTACTTTACAAAAACTGGCTTTGTTCCCATAATACAAGACAAAGGCAACATGAATACATTTATTCAAATACAATGCCATGCGAACATTGCGCCGCTACAAGTCGAGACCCTTCTACGACATCCTCAAAATACCGCTCGGGTGTGCGGTGCTCCTTGCCCTCTGGCGGCCCGCTGGCGACTTCAACAGCGTTCATCTTCGCCCACCACATCTTGTAGCGAGCGAAGGCCATACGGGCACCTTCAATACAGACGGAGCACTTGATAACGTCCGGCCAAGGACAGGTGTTCACCATCCGCCTCACGAGTCCTAAGTAGCTGCTAGGCATAGCTTCGGCTGGCCACAGCTGGATTATAAAATCCTTAATGGCTAGTTCGGCCACCCTATGCAGCTCCACCAGCTATTTCAGCTGATCGGTGAAGGGCACGGGATGCTCTAGTGCCGCATACTGCGACTAGAAGAGCCTCTCTGAAGAACCCCCTCCTTCGGCTCGATAAAACTCCACGGCGTCTGATACACTGCATGGCAAATCCGCAAAAGCCCCTGGGGAACTCCGAACCCGGGTTAGTAAAAGGTATTGCTTCTCCGCATACTTGCTTTGCATCTTAAATGCCTTACCCATTGTGATCTTCTTGGCCTCCTGGATCTCCAGGAGGGCGGCCTGGGCCTCATTCCGTGCGGTCTCCACACTCTGACGAGCCTTGGCGAGTTCAATCCCTCGAACCGACGCATCATGCTCCAAGGCCTCGCATTTTTTCACCGCATCTTGGAGCTCCTGGTGGAATTCTTTGACCCGGGCCTTTAGCTTCTTACGGGCGGCCTGCTGCTGGACAGCCTGCTCCTCGGCCTTGCCCAGGGCCTTCCTCAAGGCCTTGACCTCGGTCGCGGCTTCTACACATATCACAATACCGCTGTCAATATACAGCGCTTATCCTTTCCCGAGCATATAGCAAGTCGTTCCTCACCTTGCTTCTCCTGGAGCCGAACCTTAACCTCGCCAAGCTCGTTCCCGGTCTGCTCCAGCCTCTGCTTCAGCTCGGAGACCTCGGCAGCATGCGAGGTCACGGCCAACAGGGATGCCTGCTTATTGATACATATTCAGTCAGCCTCTTATAATTAAGGATTGATCCCCTGTCCGGTTCTCCTCGCCGAACACCGGACAACATCTCAGGGGTTACGGACTATACGAGGTTTTTCTCTTTCTTACATCGAAACCTGTTAACAGGCTGCTGCAGGCTTCATTCAGTCCGCTCTTGGTGGACTGAACCTTCTCGATCACCGCACCCACAAGGATACGATGCTTGTCCATGACGGAGGTGCTTCGTAACGCCCCCATCAGGTCATCTGGCGCTCCTGGATGGACAGGAGCCACTGGTGGGGGCGACGCACCCCCCTCCTTCAAAGGGGGCTGCTCGCCCGACTCCGGAGCCATATTGGTCTCCGGAATCATATTCGGCTGAGGGACAAACTGGATACGGCCCTCTTTGCCAGTCTCCATGGGGATTGACTCCCCCATGTGTCCGGCAGTGGAGGTCCCGCCTTGTGGCGCCTCTCGGACAACGTCCTGGGCTCCTCCCTTCGGACCGGTCCTCCGGGATAACACTTCGGTGTCGTCCCTGGCCCCGGGGGAGTAAGCAGGCGGTGGCGACATGCTCGCCATCTCCGACGGAGCCAACGAACCTCCAGATGAGGATCGCTGGATAAGGTCATGGGTCGGACTGCAATAGTGTGGATTAACCATGTTAGAATAATAAAAAGAAAGGATTGGATGTGCGCATAAATAAGCCATGTCACTTACGATGCGGCCTGAGGCCTACCACGGGGGCGACGTTCTGAACTACTGTCAATGTCCCATGCAGTGTTGACCACTGGGGCGCCCTTCCCCTTTTTGGGCGCTTTCGCCTCCAGATGTGCCAAGGCCGCCCTCTTCTTCTTCTTCTCCTCGGGAGGAGGGTTGTTTTCCTCCTCCTCCTCTTCTTCCTCGTCATTGTCCTCAGGGACAGAGGAATGGGCCTCGTCGTCTTCAGACGTCGCGTCCGAAGTACCCTTGCGGCAAGGGCCACTCTTGGCCTTCTTCTCCGGCACCATATATGGCGCCGGCACCAGCATCTTCGCCAGGCGTGGGATGGCTGGTTCTTCGGGCAACGGAGCCGGACACTGGATCCGCTTTGCCCTCTCCACCCAGTCCTGAGGGAACAATACTAAGATCTCATACATCATCCTCGAAACATTTAAGTTGGGAATACATCAAAAGTAACATACCTCGCTGGCGGAGCGGTTACAATTGTGACCACGGTCTGAGTCCGTGATCGGTGGCTTCTCATTGCCCTTAAAGAGCAACTTCTAGGCCCCTTCGTGAGAAGTATCGAAGAGCCTTTTCAGGGTCTAGTGCTTCTTCGAATTGAACTCCCATAAAGTGCGGCTTCGGCGCTGGCACGGAAGAATCCAGCGGACCAGCATCACCTGGATAACTTCAACGAGCTTGACGTCCTTGGTCACCATGCTTTGAACGCGCGTCTGCAGTGCTATCAACTCGTCAGGTGAACACTAGTCTAGACTCTTCTCGACCCAGGAGGTGAGTCGCATGGGAGCACTGGAGCGGAATTCGGCAGCTGCGGCCCAGTTGGTGCCGCGAGGTTCTGTGATGTAGAACCACTGCTTCTGCCATTCCTTTACTGTCTCCACAAAGGTGCCTTTGGGACAGGAGACGTTGGATAGCTTGCTCACCATGGCCCCTCCACACTCCGCGTGCTAGCCATCCACCACCTTCGACTTCACGTTGAAGACTTTGAGCCACAACCCGAAGTGGGGATGGATGCGGAGGAAGGCCTTGCACACGACAATAAACACTGAGATGTTGAGGAAGGAATTCGGGGACAGATCATGGAAATCTATCATGTAATAGTACATCAGACCGCGGACAAAAGGGTGGAGTGGAAACCCTAGCCTGCGGAAGAAATGGGGGATGAATACTACTCTCTCTGTGGGCTCTGGCGTGGGGACGACTTGTCCCTTGGCTGGCAGACGATGGGTGATCTCCTTCGCCAAATATCCGGCCCCCCGGAGCTTAGTAATGTCCTCCTCCTTGACAGAGGAGACCATCCACTTGCCCTGACAACCAGATCCGGACATGGTTGCTCGAGTGGAAAGGAGATGAGAACTTGGGCGCTGGAGCTTGAGATCGGAAAGGCAGAGATGGAGAGAGAGCGTGAGGAGAGGAAGAGGTAGTCCTTATCCCCTTATAAAGGAAGCAAATATTAAACGCCTCCTCACTCGCCTTAGGATTCGTCTGTTCCCTAGGGCTGTATAAACGGCATGGTTGAGTAACCCATGCCCACATTGATGAGAATCCCGCAATAAGGGGGCACGATCTCTATTTCGACAAGACGTACCGATATCAACCACGTCTCGAAGCGTGGAATGGCAGAAGAAAAACGGTTCGAAATTATAACCGGACAAACGTGATGTCGTGTTGGAAAAAAGTTGTCAACAGATTAGATTCATGCAAATATTATATTTTCTCTGCGGTTGTGTATGGTGTGCGTAACAGGTCAGGATACTATCATTGCATCCGAAGACTATCTTGGAGTTCGGAGAAAGGGGAACCCGCCTTGCAATTTCTAAGAAAATCTACACGCCGGACTCCTCGTCATTGGAAGCCAGGTTCAGGGGCTACTGAGGGAGTCCTGGACTAAGGGGTCCTCGGGCGTCCGGCCTGTTATCCATGGGCCGGACTGATGGGCTGTGAAGACATGAAGGCCGAAGACTACACCGTGTCCGGATTGGACTCTACTTGGCGTGGAAGGCAAGCTTGGCGACCGAAGATTCCTTCTTATGTAACCGACTCCATGTAAACCCTAGATCCCCTCGGTGTCTATATAAATCGAAGGGGATAGTCTGAAAAGGACAGGACATATACTCATTACCATACCCATATAGGCTAAACTTCTAGGGTTTAGCCATTACGATCTCATGGTAGATCAACTCTTGTAGTACTCATATTCATCAAGATTAATCAAGCAGGAAGTAGGGTATTACCTCCATAGAGAGGGCCCGAACCTGGGTAAACATCGTGTCCCCCGTCTCCTGTTACCATCGATCCTAGACGCACAGTTCGGGACCCCCTACCCGAGATCCGCCAGTTTTGACACCGACAACCGTCTCGTCCACCGTGCCCCGCCACCACTGTCTACCCTCCTAGATCTGCTTCCACGCCACCGACAGCCATCGCTACCGCAGCACCGTCAAATTCTCAGCATATGCATACACGGCGCCGCACCAGAGGCGGTACTCTTTCGTATCGCAGCAAGAAAATAGATCGCCACTACTTTACTCTGATTTCTTGTCCATCACTTACTTGCTAGTTGAAAGCAAACATTGGTTGCGAAGTTGCCTTTGTCCAGTTTGCACCTTCAGATCCACCATGGCACGCTCAACACTATACTCCCAATGCTTATGGTTTTCCCCTTTTATATTCAACACTAGTTAAATCACAGTAGACTAAATTTCAAAATTGGGTCAGTCAATTTTTCAGAGCTCACTGGAGTTTGCCGGAGCGAATGAAGGGGCTCGGGTGGGGACTTTGGTTGTGGGGCGGTGGTGGGGCCTCGCGGAATGAAGAAAACTCGACACGGGTGGGGGCGGGGGGCGGGGTGGCGGAGGAACACAGGCGGTGTGGGCCGGTGGTCCGGCCGGCGGCCCGTGCGGTGTTTTGTATGGGAAGAATCAGAGACGAGGAAGAAGAAGGTTAGGAGACATAGGATCTTCATCCAACTGCTTGAAATGGTCGACTGACCCAAATGACAAAAGTCACGCGACTTGCATGCAGACATGCCTTTATATTCAGTACCATCATTGTACATGCTTAGCACTGCTCCTGAATCCATCAAGCTAAACAACGTGCCACTCATAATTCCAAACTTGTTGCTCAAGTACGAATCTGATATGATGCTGATATTACTAAAATAGATAACATTTAATTAGTCGGGTAATGTTCCTACTTTACTTTCGAAAAAGCACGTGCACCACATATAGAGAGATAGCAGAGAGTTGCTTTCTT
This sequence comes from Triticum urartu, assembly GCF_003073215.2. Classification (NCBI taxonomy): domain Eukaryota; kingdom Viridiplantae; phylum Streptophyta; class Magnoliopsida; order Poales; family Poaceae; genus Triticum; species Triticum urartu. Next base: position 528,656,984 of record NC_053023.1, on the reverse strand, counting down.
AATGCGCTCTGGTTCATCATGTGTGGGCACTGCGCAATGAACATTTTATTATCTAAAATCTGCTTGCTCTTCTTTAGCATGTTCCTCTTTTGTTCTTCTTTAATAAGTACTCTCTCTATTCCTAAATACAAGTCTTTGTATAGATTCCACCATGGACTACATATGGAGCAAAATTAGTGAATCTACACTCTAAAATGTATCTGGATACATCTGTATGTGATCCATAGTGGAAATCTCTACCAAGACTTATATTTTGGAATGGAGGGAGTATGATAGTAGTACAGTATGTTCCTTGTAGTGAAGATGAGCAGGGACATTTGCAGTGTAGAGGTCTATGCGGTCGGTTGGTATGGACACTTTGAACTCTTCAGGCCTCTTTGATTCGTAGGATTTTGTAAACATGGGAATAGGATTTGTAGTGGCCTGCCCACTTGAATCCTATAAGAATAGCAAGGAAATGCGGGGAGCTGTGTCGCCTTTGAGAGTTACACTGATATTAACAGTACCACACCTTCAGTTGAAGAGAGCTGGTATCCGAAGCCTTTCTAGCCATGCCGGCAATACTAGCACATATATTCCAGCAAGTTCCACTTTGCTGATTTTACTCTGATGCTTATGGTTTTCCCATTATATCTACACTATGATCTGTGTAGATGCTTTGTGTCGCACTAGCAGCAGTCCACTCTTGAAGCTAAACACCGCAATGACTTAGAAAATTGGCACCAAGGCATTGAGTGCCATTCTGGATGCAATGAAACTCATACGCTCCCCGCCTGTTGATTCTTGTTCAGAATATGATCCTAATGACTATTCTAACCTCGAGGAGTCAAAGGCAGATGGCCTGTCCTATTCACCCATCAAGGTGCCTGTTCTAATTTGGCAACGTTTTATTGATTTCGCGTATCTTGCATATGTTGTCTTGCATTTCTTGTACTTTGTTGCACTGCCATCTGCTTAGTTTACTCATCATATATGTCGAGATGCCATGCCCATCCATTATCAATACATTTTCCATCTGTCATCATACCATGTTTTTCCACTCAAATGTTGTTCTTGTGCATCAGACATCAAAAAGGAAGAGGGTGATTGCCGAACCTGAAGGAGCACCAACAAAATCCTTGAAAAATGTGGTTGTGCCAGAGAAATCACACAGCACCCCACTTATATTGGTTGTGCAACCAGTGACACAAAACGTAGGACCGCCTCCAGCAGACTGTACCCATACTTCACTGGCCACACCACTAGCCGTACCACATAGGACCTGCACTCCAGCAAAAGTTATGCCGATTTCAGTTGCCATAGCACCAGCCGTACCACAGAAAAATCCCACTCCAGCGAAAAGTACAGGAAGTCCGCGTGCCGAAGACCTATCCCAACTATAGAGACGGCCAATTCCTGCAGATTGGAACCCCATTCCAGTTATTCCCAGTTTATAAGAGAATGCTTTCAATGTTTCTAGGGACTACGTGCATATATTCCCATCATGAGAAGATTATAGTGAAGACAAACACCATTTTCACATCTTCTGTCCCACTTACGTGTAAGTGCTATTATTCATGGTGATTATTTTCCTGTTTTCTATTGATTGAACACATCAATGATTTACATTACATTGTTGTAAGTAGGCGAGGGTCAATCTGGATAGTCATGACGAGCAAAGCTTGCTTGCGCTTTTCAAGGAAGCATTGCAGCAGTATTGGTGTTACCTGAGGAAATCACACTTTGATGGCAAGTCTATAAACGAATTTCTGGTGAAGTCTCCTATGCTAAATTTAGAAGACATTGAATGGAAAAAACCTTGTTATGCACTGGTCTCGTTCCGAGGATGAGGTACTGTCTATGATATCGCATGACAATTTGAACTTCTACTTTTCTGCATGTGCCTTACGGATCTTTTTTGCAGGAAATCTGCTCGAAAAACAACTCCGGTTTGAAAAGAACGACAGGATATCGCAAATATGTTGCCCGCTGCTTTGCTCTTGTTAGTACCTGTTGTCCTGTATCACTGTACTTGCATACATACCTGGTTCATTATGTGACAGCAGTATGCATGATAGCTTGCTTATCAATTGTTTGCTCCAAATTATCTGATCTATATGAATGGTTACATTAGTGTAGAGTATATCCAATGCCAATGAAAATTTTTAGCTCTGCATTGTTCTTGTAAGTACCTGATGTCCTTTATCAGTGTACTTATATTGACAGGTAGTTGTTCATGTACCATCACTCTGCAGCTTATTTTCCTTTGCCCTCCATTTTCTACACATAAGATCTATATTTACTCTTACCATATGGTTGGATAACACCGATGGTACTGAAGAAGTTTAGCTCTGCATTGCTCTTGGGTGTACCTTTTGCCTGTATCGCTGTACTTACATTTATAGCTACTTGGTTATGTAGCATCACTCTTCATCTTATCTTAAATATTCTCCATTTTTTCTTATATTGTCACATCTATATTTACTCTTAACAAAATGTAGAATAAAGGCAATGCTTATGAAGAAGATTCTGTGGTAAACTTCTTGAATTGCCCCCCCCCCCCCATCAGCATGGACAAGGGCTTTATAGAGCCTGCCTTCACCAATAATGTAAGTTTGCCCTTCTCAAGTCTTCAAACTTTGTTGTGTATATTTGGTTAGGCATGACTGCAACAGCTATTTATTTTTGGTGTTTGCATTAAATTGCATGTTTAAAGTTTATTATGTAGTTCATAAACAAAAGTTTGTCCTTCTCAATTTAAGTTTTCAGTTGTACAACCAAGTTCCTTCTTCATACCATGTAAATTAAACTATACAGAGCAAGTGATCTTCTTTTGCACTGCATATATGCTTCTGTTCTTGATCGGTAATCCAGTGGTGTGGTGAACCTACCCACTACAGCACAATGTCATATTCTATAGTGTCTTAACTATGAACAATGTCATATCATTCTACTATTATTTAAACTGTCTCTTTATTTGCCAATCTGAAATGGGATAAATTGATAGCACACTAACCATTGATACTTATGAGTTCTTGATCTGTAATCGAGTGGTGTCGTGAAGCTGCCAACTCCTTCACAATGTCATTTCCTGCCATGTCTTGACCTGAACAATACCATATTGTGTTAATGCAATTTTAAACTGTGTCACTTTATTGGTCAGTAAGAAATGTGATGAATTGTCAGCACTGATACTTTTATGTGCAAAACCTGTCATCTGTCTGCTTGTTTATCTTTTAGAGTGAGGAGGATATAAGTGTTAAACCAGCACAGTCTCATCAGCTTGCTCAGCTGCTTGCGCTGCAGCTCCCCAGCAGGGCCAACCTTTCTTGAACTCTATTGAAGTGTTGTTGGTTTTGTATATTATTTTGTCGGCGTGTTTAGTTGCACTAGTGGCGATATTTGATGCCCCATGTATGTAATCTGCTGTCTACTTGTGCTTTATTATCATAGTGGTGAACTTTGATGCCCAGTGGGTGTAATATGCCGTAATTTCTTTATTGTATAGTCTAGGTTTTTTCTTATCCATGATGTTGCAGTTATTTTATTGTATATATATATCATGTCTTCGCAGTAAACCGGCCAAACCGTAAAATTACGGTACATAATCGGGCCGTCATGCAATCATGATGTATGATCCGCATCATGGGCCCCGTCATCTTGGTCCGTTAGAAGGCCTAAATGTAAACTGGACCACTAGTAGATTCGGGCCTTTAATAGGTCGAGTAAACCACTGGCCCTCTTTTCGCAAGAAAACTCAATGGGCTTTTAGGAGGCTGAGAAATAGGTTGGGCCTGAAACGTGCCGAACAGCTCACGGGCCGGCAGCAGACCGAAATGGACCTCGGCCCATGATTGTGCCAATCAAATCACAGGCTTTTAACAGGCCAAAATTTGTCTCGGTCCTTGTTTGGCCCAATCAGATTATCGGCTGCGAGCAGGCCGGATGCAAACCGGGTCGTAGTTAGGCCCAACTATATGACGGGCTTTTAACAGGCCGAAATTAATATAGGGCCGAAATGTTAAACGGGCCCTTAACAGGCCGAAACTAATATCAGGCCGAATTACTAAATGGTCCTTTAGACAGTGGGCCCAAAAGCATAGCGTCCAGTTGACGGGTCGAATCTGATATGGGCCATAATTTAGCCCAAAGCCTCTTAAAGGGCCGGACCTGATCTGGGCCGTAATTTGGCCCATAACGTGGTAGGCTTTTAACGGGCCGGATCTCATATGGGCCATTGTTAGGCCCGGAACGTGGCAGGCCATTAATGGATCGAAACATATATGGGCCGGCATTTGGCCCAAAACATGGCAGCCAGTTAATGGGCCGGCCTACTAGGGTCCTCAAAATCTTGTGGGCCTACAGCTGGGCTGGCCAATTAATGTCGGTGAAATCTCATGGGCCTTTAGCTAGGCCGGCCCATTATGGTCCACAAAAATCTCGTGGGCCTTCACCTGGGCCGGCCCATTATGGCCCGAAAAATCTTGTGGGCCTTTACCTGGGCCAGCCCATTATGGCCCACAAAATCTTGTGGGCCTTTAGCTGGGCCAGCCCATTTTGTTCCGCAAAATCTCGTGGGCCTTTAGCTGGGCCGGCCCATTATGGTCCACAAAATCTTGCGGGCCTTTAGTTGGGCCGGCCCATTTAAACTTTATGGGCCACTTTTGGGCCAGTCCAGGTGTCAACATATCATAGGCGCATCTCGCCCATTGGATGAGTGACACATGTGCCAACGCGGAGCTGACACGTTTTTTCGTCAACCAATCAGAATTTTACACGTGGAAAATCCCCATTGGTCCGGGCTGTTAACGGGTTATCGGATCCAAAACCGGACCCGATAGCTTAACGGTGTTCCGTTACCGTGGATGCCACGTGTCGGTCACCCTTGACGAAAGCACTTCTGTGACGCACAATTTATCATCATGGAAGTGGACACTTCTGTGATGATAATTTTGGTAATGTCATGGAACACTTCTACGACAGCACAGGTATGACTATCTTAATTCTGTCATAAAATTGTCATGGATGTACATGAATGACAGAAAACGTGACCTACTGTGACAAACACGTATCATCACGGAAGTGTATTTTTTTGTAGTGCTTGCTGATTTCGTCGCAGAATGGACAGACGTCCCGGCACTTGAAGTAGGCGAAGATCTGTCCCTCTCGCCGGGAAGCGAGGCGCCCGACGGCTGGGTCATGTATTTCGATGGTGCCTTCGCACGCTAGGGCACGGGGGCTGGAGCAGTGCTCATCTCGCCCGCTCAGGACAAGCTCTACTATGCCGTGCAGCTCTGCTTCTAGCAGGGCGAGAAGGTCTCCAACAACATTGCAGAATATGAATGCCTCATAGCCGGCCTGAAGGCTGCAGTGGCACTGGGGGTAAAGCGTCTCACCGTCAGGGGTGACTCGCAGCTCCTCGTCAACTTCTCCAACAAGGTATACGATCCAAGGGACGAACACATGGAAGCATACCTCGCGGAGGTGCGCAAGATGGAGAAACAATTCCGGGGCCTGGAGTTGCAGCACGTGCCCCGTGGCACCAACAAAGAAGCTGCCGACATTGCCAGAAGAGCATCCAAGCAACAGCCCCAGGAGCCTGGCGTCTTCGAGGAGCGGCTCTTCAAGCCATCAGCAACGCCACCGCTTTGAAGAACAGCTCAGCCTCAAGAGGAACTCCCGCAGGCGCCTGCTACAGGAGCCCGACCTATGACCCGACCTCGGGAGCGTGCCTACTCTTGGCGCTCGAGCCCAGGAGGGATGCTGGACCAAGGAATTCAAGGAATACCTGATGCAAGGGACATTGCCGGAGAAGGAGGAGGACATGGAGCGCGTGGCCCGGCAGGCCACAGCATACTGCATCCGGGACGGTGAGTTATACAGGAAGCGGCCAAATGACGTTTCACTGTGTTGTATCTCCAGGGAGCAGGGGAAAAGAGCTGATAGCCAACATACACGGCGGGGACTGCGGGCACCATTCGTCATCGCGAACCTTCATTGGCAAGGCATTCCGCAGCGGGTTCTACTGGCCTACAACACTCAATGACGCAGCTGAGCTGGTGAAGTCCTGCGAGGCCTACCAATTCCACACCAAGCAGATCCATCAGCCAGCTCAGGGCCTCCAGACCATTCCACTCTCGTGGCCGTTTGCAGTGTGGGGGCTAGATATCCTGGGCCCGTTCCCTCGGGCGCCTGGGGGCTATCGATACCTCTACGTCGCTATCGACAAGTTCACTAAGTGGGCGGAGGTTGAAGTCGTCCGCACCATCCCAGCTGGCTCTACGGTCAAGTTCATCAAGGGCCTCGTGAGCTATTTTGGGGTCCCCAACCGCATCATCACCAATAATGGCTCGAAGTTCACTAGTAATCTCTTCAACTCATATTGTGCTAACCTTGGAATGCAGATCTGCTACGCTTCGTTAGCGCACCCCAGGAGCAATGGCCAGGCCGAACGTGCCAACGCGGAAGTCAAGGGGGGCCTCAAGACGAGGACCTCCAAGAAGAAGCTCGAGGCCTGCGGCAGGGGCTGGCATGATTAGCTCCAGTCCATTCTGTGGTCCATCCGCACCATCACCACCAAGCCAACGAGCAAGACCCCATTCTTCCTCGTCTACGGAGCAGAAGCAGTCCTCCCTCATGAGGTCAGGCATCGCTCCGCATGGGTCCTGGCGTTTGATGAAACACAGCAGGACGCCAGGCGGGGGATGGACCTCGTGCTGGGGGAGGAACGTCGCCGCGAAGCAGCACTACGGGCGGCAAGATACTAGTAGGCGCTGCGGCAGTACCACTGTCGCAGCGTCCACTCTAGGACGCTCGAGGTGGGTGACCTCGTCCTGAGGCGGGTCCTCTCCAGGGAAGGACTGCATAAGCTCTCACCCATGTGGGAGGGCCCGTTCAAGGTCGTCCATGTCTCCAGGCCTGGCGCCGCGCGTCTGGAGACACAGGACGGGGTACCCATCCAGAACGCCTGGAACATTCAGCACCTCCGGAAGTTCTATCCCTGAAGAAAGGCCCAGGGCCTATGAAGAAGGCCTAGCGCCTGTGAAGAAAGGCCTAGCACCGGTGAAGATCGCCGCCCGTGACACTCTCACGTAATAACGAGTGGGGTTGTACACGCCCTGGAGTCTCAAGAGTGCCGCCCTTGGGCCTCGGGGAACCCTCCCACGTCTTAGTGGAAGCACTTAGCTCCGTGCTGGTGAGAAGACGTCGAAGACTAGACTAGGTGCCGGACGCGGCTTTTCATTTGCTTTCCGAAGTTGGCTTGCCCCTCTTTAATTGAAATTTTCTTTCTGGTGCCTCTTGCTGGTCTCGCCCTTTTGCTTTCTGCCTCTGTTTTTGCCTTCATTTCTTTGGTCGGCATGTACTCTCTCGCGCGTTCCTCGCGAGGGTGCTGAACAGGTACCTTCATGAGCTTCCTTCTTCTGTTTTTCGAGAGGTACCCTCATTCGAGCCCACAAGCTGGCGCACCTCTCTCTCTCAATCCGTTCCCCTTGGGTACCGTGATACGAAGCGCTGGGTCAAGGCCAGTGGCGCCCGCGACCAAGCCTCGAGAGAACGATAAACCTCTTGACGAATTTCTTGCAGTTCCTAAGAACCTATCAGGTCAAGGAAGCCTCGACAGGCACCGGGAAGCAAGCAAGCGCCTCGTGAGGAGGAGGCTACTCCAAACAAGTCAAGCTAAGTTATCCCTACGCAAAACGACGAAGTTGCGACACAGCACAAGAGCAACAAACATAGCATAGTGATTGAGATCATAGTTCGATACACGCCCCTCTGGGGCCCATTCTAGTTTCTTTTTGATGCAGGAAGGAAAGGAAGAACAAAATAAAAGCGGCGTCTGCCCCTGCAGCGGTTGACGGGGGCAGGCTCCTGGCGCCGTCCTGAGCTCAGCCAGACCCCTCGCACTTCACGGAGGCGCGGCGACGAGACGACCCACTGCTGCACTCAAAGAGGGCGCGGCGGCGTGGCGGCTGGTCGTAACCGCCGCTGCTGGGGCTGTCGCTGGAGGAAGAGCCACCGTAGCTGGACGAGACATGGTCGCTCCCAAGGGCGGGTTCACCCTTGTCCTCATCACGACCATCGCCAAGGCCGAGGACCTCCTCGCCATCATTGACCTCGGGGCAGCACCCGACGCGGCGACCATCTTCCCCAAATACCCTCACGTAGGTCGCGTCACCGTCATACTTGAAGTGGAGGGTGGACCGCCTGCCCAGGCCGCGCACGCGGGCAAACGTCTGCCAGCCACGGGCAAGGGCTATGTTGCCCGCAACGGAGACCTCGACCATGACATAGGAAGCCCTGCTGCAGCAGCCGTCCGCCTGCAGCCAGAGCCCGCCTGGACCAGAGGCTGGCAGCTCGTCGGCAAAGAAACGCGGGAGCTAAAGCCAGTTGTCGGCCGGGTTCTCCGACCAGATGGCGAACTCCAGCAGCACCTCCGCCGAGTGGAAGCGCGGCCGGGGAGGCCGTGCGACCACGGCACGTCTCCCTTCATCGACAGGACCGCCGCGACCGGAGCGGCCCCTGCCATCCGAAGCGGCACCGCCACAGCTGCGCAGGGCCGCGGCGAGGGTCGTGGAGTGCTTGTGGGGACGGCCGCGTCCACGCTTGGGCGCCGGAGAGTCGGGCCCCTCGCGAGGGGCCTTCCCTTTCTCCGCGGCAAAAAACCTCTTCGACGGCGCCATTGGTGTTGCAATGGGCGATTGAGCAAAGAGCAAGAAGCAAGCGGAATGGGAAGAGATGGGCAACGGGGGCTCCGCCCCCCTCCCATTTATAGCCAAGGGGAGGCCAACCGCCGGCCTCCATGATCTAAGGTAATGATGATGGTTTTACCTTGCTTGCAGAAGGGACTTGTCAAGTCGAGCAATTGCCAAGGCAGCGTGGGGAAGCGGAGACGCCCACGCCCAATCAACCGCCACGCGTCGACCAAGGCCACAGGCTATTGGGGCCCGCGGCACTCCGCACTTGCCCCTTTGGCTTCGCCTCGAAGCAGAGCCCGAGTGCGCCTTGGGCCCGGGGGCTACTATCGGCGTTCTAGGAATGAGGGTCCCCAGACTTGCCTGCCTGCGGCCCATGGCATGGCTCTACAAGCGGGCCCGTACGGCCCATCTTCACCAGCAAGGACTCAAGACCCTCGTGAGGGGCCAAGCCTCGCGAGGCGGATGACACAAGACCTTCTCAGGAGCAGCCTCACCAGGCTGGCTCGTGAGGGGCGGAGAGATCATGGCCAGGCAAACCTCGCGAGGTTCCAGTGACGTGAGCCATGACGACCAAGGCCAGGCGGGCGCCAGCGCGCATAGTGTTCTTGTTTCCTCTTCGGTGCTAAGGAAGCAGGCGCAGGCGCGGAGTAGTGAGGCGTCAAGCAAAGGTTTCCATATCAGTGCAACAAGACCAAGACCAGAAGGAAGGCAAGACGGAGGTCACCGTGGAGCCCGGGACGGCGTCACCACCAGAGCCTCTTGCAGGCGAAGACTGCTTTTGTCAGGATAGGTTGTACTAGTTGTCCCCTTTCAAATTGGCCGTTGTTGGCTCCCTTCCCGCTCAATATTTGGGGAGAGGACCAGGGCCTCTATAAACAGGACTAGCCACCACCGTAGCTAGGGAGATCGATCGTACGGTCGGACCAAGAAAGACCAGGACAACCACAAGTTCACCAAGCGCAAGAACACCTCTCCTCGGGAGGTTGTTCTTCCCCTTGTACTATTCATCCTCATCCCGAGAGGCAATCCACCACACCACACTGGAGTAGGGTATTACACCACAATGGTGGCCCGAACCAGTATAAATCTTGTGTCCTTTGTGTTGTGAGTTTGTCGATGTAGCGACCAGACCTCAAACGGTCTGATCTCTGTGCTTTAGTGTCATCCCTGGATCAGTAATGCTGACATGCATAGTACTTGAAGGATTTATAACAGAGTAGCAATCACACACTTACTACAACGAGTGTCTCAAAAGAGAACTTATTACAAGTAATATGGCTTAAGGCCATCTAATTACGATAACAGCAGAAGGCTTGGAAGATAAGTGAGTCCATCAACTCCAACGGCATCACTGAGTATAAAACCACGACCTAAAGCTCTTTACTCGTCATATGAAAAGTCTGCAACATGAACGTTGCAGCCCGAAAACGGGTCAGCACATGGAATATGCTGGCAAAGTAACACATAGAGAGTAATGAACAGAAATAGGCTATACTACATGCATATATGGCTGGTGCAAAGCTCTATGGTTACAATTTTGCGTAAAGCCAATTTTTCCCTACTACAAATGAATAAATTTTATTTAACTATCATGGTAGTTGTTAAACATTGAGAGCGTAGACACCCTCTCAATCCCAATTAAACATCATCATTAAAACCCAACAAAATTAATTAAAGTCACATGATGAGATTCACATGATAATCCAAGTACTAGATACTCAAAACGTCCATAACCGGGGACACGGCTAATCATGATTAGTTTATACACTCTGCAGAGGTTTGCGCACTTTTCCCCACAAGACTCGATCTCCTCAGTTGGAATTCTCGCACTACATGGTGTTTGAGAAACGGATGACCGAGACAAAGTCTTTCAGAAGCGCTAGCACCTTACGATTGGGTAGACCGTTACACCTACTTTCCCCTACATCTGCTAGTCTACCATTGTAAGAGTTCGCACGACTTAATCAACTATGCTAGAGCCCATAGTAGCTTGTGGCTGCACACGGAAGTTTCTAGCATGAATAATCTCGTGATCCCTTTGAGCCTGGGTGGCGGTCCATAAAGAAAAACAGGCAATCACTGGAATACCCAGGTGCCTCAATCCACCCAGATATGTGTTAAAGTTGCCACCTTAAATAAACCGTTAATTAACAATCTCACATCTGTCATGGATACACTCACCCAACCCACGTCTACTAGCATAGCATGGCAATATAAGCAAACGTAGAAGTAACTCTCAAGGGTTTGATAATAAAACAGGTAATAGGTACTACCTCATCTACTTCCCCAAAACCCACAATTTAATTAGATCCTAATCATGCAATGTTTGAGGATTGATCTAATGCAATAAAACTGGGTAGTAAGAGGTATGATCAAAGTGTTACTTGCCTTGCCGATCATCCGTGAAACCTAGAGATTCGAAGTAGCAAGCGGCGCACTACGGGTACTCTAATACAAACAAACAAACAAACAAACAAGCATACAATAAGTACTCATCTAATGCACAGGTAAAACTCAAATATGAGATATAACCAGAAATCTCAACTTAAGAACTCCGGTTTGCAAAAAGAAACAAATCAAACGAAACGACGAAAGGCAAACGGCGAAAGAAACAAGCTTCGTTTACTAATATGGACCTAAGTCAAATTTTACATAAGCAAAAACTTGTTTGAGTTGGTTAAACAGAAAGAGGGTTTCGAGACGAAACTCTAGGCGCTTGAATCGTCTAATTCCGATAAACGAGCGAAAAGTTAAACTAAAACGAAAATCGGATCAGAAATCACGATCAGAAATAATCGCGGAAAATCCAAGAAAAAGAAAAAATGACGAATAGGCTAACGAACGAACGTTCGCTGTCTGCGGCTAAACGACGAAAACCATTCGTAAAAACGAATGTAAAAGCGGCCGTTCGCTAAATAACTAAACCGAAGAAAAATAAACCAAACCGGATCTAGAAAAAATCGAATCTAGGGTTTATGAAATAAAACCAATTGGTTTTAAAAAAACCGGTGGCTACCTCGAACTCCGGCGGGATCCGGCGAGTCGGTGGCGGCGGGAGGTCTGGCGGGGCGGCGGCGAGCTCCGGCGCGGGCGGCAGCGGCGGCGGGCTCCGGCGCGGGGGGCGCGGGCGGCGGGCGCCGGAAGCGGCGGGCTCCGGCGCGGGCGGCGGCGGTGGCGGGTGGCGGCTAGGGTTAGGGTTTCGGGTGGGGCGGCGCTAACGGGCCTCGGGGCGGCGGCTTATAAAGGCCTGGCCCGAGAAGTCCTGGCCGAGTATGGCCCTAAGTCGGCCGACCCTTTTTTTAATAATTTGACGTGCAGAAAAAGAAAGAAAAGAAATACTAAACGGACTCCAAAAATCCCGAATAAATTTTTCCCGACTTCTGAAATCAAGCCGGACAAAGTGAACATTTATTTGAGGCCTAAATGCAATTTTGAAAAACCCGCATTTTTCCTAAATTCAAATAAAACAGCGAAAACTCAAAAATAAAAACCTTATTTGATTTTTATATTAAATCTCTGATATTTCTTTATTTTGGGGAAGTCATTTTATCCTCTCTCTTTCATTTTTAATAAAATAAATAATTCAGAGAAAAATAATTAAAATCAAACGTTCCTCTTTTCATAATTCGAGAAAACCTCAAATATGAAAATAACGAAATCCCCAACTCTCTCCGTAGGTCCTTGAGTTGCGTAGGATTTCTAGGATCAACCAAAAAGCAAATAAAATATGATATGCAATGATGATCTAATGTGTAGCATTCCAAATTGAAAATTTGGGATGTTACAAACCTACCCCCCTTAAGATGAATCCCGCCCTCGAGATTCGGGTTGGCTAGAAAATAGGTGAGGGTGGTCCTTCAGCAGATCTTCCTCTCGCTCCCAGGTGGCTTCATCCTCGGTGTAGTGACTCCACTGAACTTTACAAAACCTGATAACCTTGTTGCGGGTAACTCGGCTGGCAAACTCGAGTATCTTTACTGGTTTCTCCTCGTAGGTCAAATCACTATCCAACTGAATTGCTTCCAGCGGCACTGTATCTCTCAGCGGTATATCCGCCATCTCTGCGTGGCACTTCTTCAACTGGGAAACGTGGAACACGTCGTGAACTCCCGACAATCCTTCGGGCAACTCCAACTTGTAAGAAACTTCACCCATACGCTCCAAAACTTTGTATGGTCCCACAAAACGTGGCGCTAATTTTCCCTTAACTCCAAAACGCTTAACTCCTCGAAGCGGGGATACACGAAGATAAACTTTGTCTCTGGCTTCATAAACTGTCTCCTTGCGTTTAGAATCTGCATAGCTCTTCTACCTGGACTGGGCTATCTTGAGCCTATCGCGAATCAACTTCACTTTCTGTTCAGACTCCTTAATCAAATCTGGTCCAAATAACTGGCAGTCTCCAACTTCGTCCGACGACAATGGTGTTCTGCACCTTCTCCCATACAAGGCTTCAAAAGGGGCCATCTTCAAACTGGATTGATAACTATTGTTGTAAGAGAACTCCGCATATGGCAAATTGTCATCCCAACTAGATCCATAATCTAGCGCACAAGCTCTCAGCATATGCTCCAAAATCTGATTGACTCTCTCGGTCTGCCCATCGGTCTGCGGATGAAAAGTTGTACTGAACTCTAGCCTGGTACCCAAAGTTTCGTGCAACTGATTCCATAACTTTGAGGTAAACTGAGTTCCTCTATCTGATACAATGCTCCTCGGAACTCCATGCAGACATACGATCCTGGTCATGTATATCTTTGCCAACTTAGCACTGGTGTAAGTGGTCTTTACTGGGATGAAATGAGCTACCTTCATCAAGCGATCGACTACAACCCATATCGAGTCATAGCCTGAGCGGGTCCTGGGTAATCCCGTGATAAAATCCATGCCTAGCTTATCCCACTTCGATTCGGGTATCGGCAATGGTTGTAACAATCCTGCTGGCTTCTGATGCTCTGCCTTTACTCTCTGACATACATTACAAACGGCTACATACTCCGCAATATCCTTCTTCATTCCGGTCCACCAGAAAGTACCCTACAGAACCAAATACATCTTGGTATTTCCTGGGTGAATTGAGTATGGCAAATCATGGGCCTCTTGTAGAATTAGCTTCCTGATCTCCTGGTCATTAGGCACATAAACGCGGTCCTCAAACCATAAGGTATCGTGTTCATCCTCACGAAAACCTTTAACTTTTGCCTTGCTCATCTTCTCCTTTATGGTGGCAATCTCCTTGTCGGTCTTCTGAGCTTATCTGATCTTATCCATCAGAGTAGACTGAATCTCCAATGATGCTACATAGCCTCTCGGAACTATCTCCAAACATAGCTCACGAAGATCCTTGACTAACTCCTTTGGTAAATCTCTAGTCATTAGTGTGTTGACATGGCTCTTGCGGCTCAATGCGTCAGCTACTATGTTAGCCTTTCCGGGGTGATAATGCAATCTCATATCATAATCCTTGATGAGATCCAACCATCTCCTTTGCCTGAGATTCAACTCTTTCTGTGTGAAGATGTACTTCAAACTCTTGTGATCCGTGTACACCTCATAATGGTTTTTGATGAGAAAATGTCTCCATGTCTTCAATGCATGCACTACGGCTGCGAACTCCAAATCATGTGTAGCATAATTCAACTCATGGTGCTTAAGTTGTCGTGAAGCATACGAAACAACTCTTCCCTCCTGCATAAGCACTGCTCCAAGTCCTCGACATGAAGCGTCGCAATACATCTCATAATCCTTGCGCTGATCTGGTAGAATCAACACTGGCGAGGTAACCAAACGTTTCTTCAACTCCTGGAAACTGGCCTCACATTCCTCAGTCCAATTGAACTTGGTATCCTTCTTCAACAACTTCGTCATAGGTTTTGCAATCTTTGAGAAATTTTTAGTGAATCTCCGGTAGTATCCTGCGAGTCCAAGAAAACTCCGGATCTCTCCAACTGTTGTTGGGGCTTACCAATTTGTCATAGTGACAACCTTGGTGGGATCTACCGCTATTCCTTCTCCGGATATAACATGTCCGAGGAATCCAACTTCCTTCAACCAAAACTCACATTTGCTGAACTTGGCGTATAACTGATGTTCTCTGAGCTTACCAAGTACCAAATGCAAATGTTCTTTATGTTCTTCTTCGTTCTTTGCGTAAACCAGTATATCATCAATGAACACTACGACAAACTTATCCAAAAACTCCATAAACACTTTGTTCACCATGTTCATAAAATAAGCAGGTGCGTTAGTCGGACCAAATGATATAACGGTATACTCATACAGCCCGTACCTCGTAGTAAAAGCTGTCTTAGGTATGTCCTGCTCTCGAATCTTCAACTCATGGTATCCTGATCGCAAATCGATCTTGGAAAATACCTTTGCTCCTTGCAATTGGTCAAACAGATCATTGATCATCGGCAGTGGGTACTTATTCTTGATCGTCACTTCATTCAATCCTCGATAATCAACAACCATCCTTAATGATCCATCCTTCTTTTCCACTAGAAGTACCGATGATCCCCAAGGTGACGAACTTGGGCGAATATATCCCTTACCAGTAACTCATTAATCTGCTTCTTAATCTCCTCCAAATCCTTTGCAGGCATTCTATATGGTTTCTTAGATATTGGTCCTGTGCCTGGCGAAAGCTCAATCAAAAACTCAATGTCCCTATCCGGTGGCATGCCTGGCAACTCTTCTGGAAATACATCCGGAAAATCCTTCACCATCGGTACTTCCTCCTGTACAACTCCTGTTAGGGAATTTACTTGTGTCCTATTCGGCACATGCCGTGATATAGACTTGATCCTTCTCCCTTCTGGGGTGGTAAGAAAAATCGACTTACTGGCGCAATCGATGTTTCCTCCATACATCGATAGCCAATCCATACCCAGAATTACATCCAAACCTTGCGATTCCAAAAATGATTAAATCCGAGGGAAACACATGCCTACCTATACTCAATGGCACTTGAAAACATCCTTTACTGGCCATATACTCCGCTCCTGGTGAGCTTACTAACATAGGTGTTCTAAGAACCTTGGTGGGCAGTTTATACTTATCCATGAATCCCCTTGATATGTACTAATGCGATGCACCAATATCGAAAAGAACAATTGCAGTAAAAGACTTAACGAAAAACTTACCGATTACTGCATCTGGCTGGGCTTCAACCTCCTCCACGTTAATGTGGTTCACCTGTCCCCTATTGAAAGGGTTCGGCTTCCTCCCAGAGCTTCCATTGCCATTTCCATTCTGGGTTTCAGGACATTCATTGGCATAATGTCCTGTCTTCTGACACTTATAACAAGTGACTTGGCTTAGGTCTCTCTTGGTTGGGGTTGATGGGTTGGTACAGTTCTGACCGTTGCTTCTCCCATTCCCATTACCGTTCTTGGGGCCATTATGATTATGCAAACTCCCTCCTCCATGGGTATGCTGAAAATGTCCTCCCGTTTTCGGGGTAAAACGTGGCTTCTGTTGTGCTCCTGAATTGTACTTCCCTTGTCCATACTTCCTCTTGCGGTTCTCAATCTGCTATTGCTTCCCTTCAATCCTAAGAGCACAATCTACCAGTTCCTGGTAGTTGTTGAAGGTTGCTACCATAAACTGCATGCTCAACTCATCATTCAGTCCTTCCAGAAACTTCTCCTGCTTAGCTGCATCCGTAGCAACGTCATCCGGGGCATAATGTGCTAACTTACTAAAGTCATCCATGTATTGGCCAACTGTCTGTCCTCCTTGGCGCAAGTTGCGAAACTCATGCTTCTTCATGGCCATAGCTCCTGCTGAAACATGGGCAGTACGGAAAGCCTGCTAAAATTGGTCCCATGTCACCGTGGCTATAGGGTAGGTGACAGTGTAATTCTCCCATCATGTTGCTGCTGGTCCATCCAACTGATGCGCGGCAAAGCGCACCTTCTCAGCATCAGTACATCCTGTAGTGGTTAACTCCCTTCCAATCTTGCGGAGCCAATCATCTGCTACTATAGGCTCGGTGCTACTAGAGAACACCGGCGGATTCAGCCTAAGGAAACGGGTTAAGTGATCAACAGGTGGTGGTGGTGGTGGTGGGTTGTTGTTGTTGTTCCCTTGATTCTGATTCTGGACTAGCAACTGCATCAATGCATTCCGCTGCTGGATCAACTGAGTGAGCTCCGGTGGAAATGCAAATCCATTGTCACATCTCGGAGGCATCTGATGGGTTTAGAGGGGAGAGATTAGAATAGAATGAGGTCTAATGAGAAAGCACTACCCATATGCACATGAGACAAACACAAACATTTCACTCAATCAATCAAGGGCATACAATCGATCTAGAACTATCACGAAAGTGCTCAGACTACTCTATTTACATGGTGGAATACTACTAATGATGTGGTGGTCTACTAGAAATATTCCTCGGTTGCAGACTCCATGATATCTGCTCCAGCTTCGTCAATGTAGTCATCATCGCTCATGTCGGAGTCGGTGTCGTCGATGATGATGTAGTCTTCCGGGCAAATCTCCTTGGGTTCTTCGTCTTCTTCTACTGGTGTAGGGTCTCCCATGAATATTCCGATCTTCTTAATCAGGTCGTCATTCTTCTCCACTAGTACGACGATTTCCTCCTCATAATCTTCACGTGTAGCCTTGAGTTCTTCCTCCAGCTCCGTGATTCTTGTCATCGCCTTCTTCAAATCTATCATGTCTGCGCACATCTGGTTCTCCTGACGTCGAATGTGCTGGTTTAATGTAACGCCCCAGATATGACTTTCCAAATTTGTATCCAACTCTTGCCGTTTCCGGCATTAAGTTATATTTATTCCTCGGGTTCGGGTCTTTGTCTCCGTGTGTTGTTTTCGTTTTCTTGCATCTCATATCATGTCATCATGTGCATTGCATTTGCATACGTGTTCATCTCATGCATTCGAGCATTTTCCCCGTTGTCCGTTTTGCATTCCGGCGCTTCGTTCTCCTCCGGTGGTCATTTCTAACTTTCTTTCGTGTGTGGAGATTAAACATTTCCGGATTGGACCGAGACTTGTCATGCGGCCTTGGTTTACTACCGGTAGACCGCCTGTCAAGTTTCGTATCAATTGGACTTCGTTTGATACTCCAACGGTTAACCGAGGGACTGAAAAGGCCTCGTGTGTGTTGCAGCCCAACATCCCCCAAATTTGTCCCAAAACCCACCAAACTCTGCTCCATGTCCTAGAGCGTTCGATCACGATCGCGTGGGCGAGAACCGCACCTCATTTGGACTCTCCTAGCTCCCTCTATGTCTATAAATACCCCCTCCATTCGGATCTCTTCTTCCCCCGTCCGAAACCCTAGTTAAAAAAAACAGATCAACCCCCGCCACCGACGGACGTGTCCGGATCGGACCGGACAGCGTCCGCCGCCGCCCCTTGTCCACTCATGCGCCGCCACGTGGGCCGCGCCCACATCCCCGCCGCCGGCCCGGGAGGCCCAGGAGGGGCCCCCGCGAGCCCGATCCGCCGCCGCCCTTCGTCCCGCGCCCCGCCGCCGTCCTCTTCCCGGCCGGCCGCCGCCGCCGCCGCGGGCACCGCCGCCGCCCCAGCCGGAGGTCGCCGCCGCCCGTGAAGACCGGCGCCGCCACGCCCGGCCCCGCCTCGGGCGCCGCCGTCGCCGCCCCGGTCCGGCCGGCCCCCTCCTCCTCCGCGGCGCCTCCTCCTCTCCAGCGGGACTCCGGCGAGATCCCGGCCATCCTCGGTTCGCGCACCCGTGAACAGTGCCGAAACCCTAGATCTGGGTTGACTTCCCTCTTCTCCCCCTTAATTTTTATGCAATCTTTGCCTGCCCGTAACTTTGCATCCGTAGCTCCGATTTGGACATATGATATATCAAAATCTTCGCCTAGATGAGTACATCATTTCATTCCATTGCATCATTTTCATTTGAGTTCATCTTGATGCCCAAAATGCTGTTAGAAGGAGGCTTCGTGAGTTAATTGTCAGATCTGCTAGTTCATCTTAGACCTTTGTCATTTTTGCCATGATTAATGTGTGCATGCTATGCCTGTGAGTCCTTCATATGTTTTGTTAAGCATTTTGTCTTATTTCCAGAGGTGCAACCCATACATTTTTAGGATGTGTGTGGTGACTTGTGCAAGCTCGCAAAGAGAGGCACCCGGGAAATCTGTTTTCAGGGACTTAGTTGTTTTCACGAAGTCTGGGATATTTTAGTTCATGATGCCATATGTTCAGCTTGTTTCCTAGTGATCCGTGCATCTTTTGAGGATGATCAGTAAAGGAGTTTTGTTAATCATGTTATGCTCTATCCATACATGTCTTTGTTTGCAATTATGGAGCAACATAGCTTGAGTCAATCGAGCTCTACTTTTGCTTCGTGGTGAATCTGGGAAGATCGTCAACTCGTTTGCGATTTTGCCGGCGTTGTCGTAGTTGATCCGTGTATGCTATGCCATTTTTCTTGCCATGTATAGCTTGTATTTTGTGCCTTCTTAATGGCTGTATGCTTGCCTTGCCATGAATTGCACCGTGGTGAGTGCATCGAGCTCGTTTACATGCCTTCGTGAGTTATATTTCAGCATGTCTCAGTTTTCACAAAGTCTGAAAACTGATTGTGTTTTAGCTATGTTCGTGTGCCCGTTAATATATTTTGTGATCCCTTTTGTCCCCAGGTCACTTTGGGACTTTTGTTAAGATTGTTGAGTAGCTCCATGCCATGTTCTTACTTGTCTTAATTAGGTCATGTATCATGTTGTTTTGCTGCTCCGAAGAGGGCTTCGTGATCTGAAATTACAGACTAGTGTTAATTTCACTAAGTCTGGAATCTGTTTTGCATTTGCGTTTTTGCCATGCTTGTTTGAACCTCTTAATGGATGAATTGGCCGTGGCTGAGTGCTAGTCTTTTGTTAAGCATCTTGTGTGCATCCCTGCCATGTATTTTTTTGTCATGTTTGGTGGCTGTAGCATGTTCATTTAGTTGCATTTAGATGCCCACTTGCTGTAAATCGCAGACCGGTGTCATCTTAAAACGCTTGCCATTTCCAAACCGTAACTCCGATTCCAATGATCTTTATATCGTTTTCAAGCGATTTCATCCCCTCTATCCAGTGGCACCCTTGGAATTCCAAGTTTAGGACAGGTTCATGCATTTCCTGTTATATCTTGCATTTTGCATCCCGCATCGCATCCCGCATAGCATATCATCATTTCATGATATTGCTCGGTCTTGCACGTGGTTGATTGTATCCTTGTTGCTTGTTTGTCTTATTTGGGTAGAGCCGGGAGACGAGTTCGCTACCAAGGAGCCCGTTGAGTTTGCTTGTGAGGATCCAGTCAACTCTGACAACTGTGCAGGCAAGATGATCATACCCTCGAAATCACTACTATCTTTGCTATGCTAGTTTGCTCGCTCTTTTGCTATGCCAATGCTACGATGCCTACCACTTGTTTGTAAACCTCCCAATTGCCATGATTGAACCTCTAACCCACCTTGTCCTAGCAAACCGCTGATTGGCTATGTTACCGCTTTGCTCAGCCCCTCTTATAGTGTTGCTAGTTGCAGGTGTAGTTTGGAGGGTGTTCCTTGTTGGAACATCTTTTATTTACTTGTTGGGATATCATTATATTGCTATGTTATCTTAATGCATCTATATACTTGGTAAAGGGTGGAAGGCTCGGCCTCTCGCCTAGTGTTTTGTTCCACTCTTGCCGCCCTAGTTTCCGTCATATCGGTGTTATGTTCCCGGATTTTTGCGTTCCTTACACGGTTGGGTTATAATGGGAACCCCTTGATATTTCGCCTTGATTAAAGCTTTTCCAGCAATGCCCAACCTTGGTTTTTTACCATTTGCCACCTAGCCTTTTCTTTCCCTTGGGTTCTGCAGACTCA